>NC_040880.1:35067301-35375699 GCF_003676215.2 Rhopalosiphum maidis | reverse complement strand
AAAGCAACGTTTTACTCACCGTCTTGGTAAGCAGCTGGTAACAACCTGACCAACGCCGTGTTCACCGAGCCCCAGCCCGGTTGTTGTAAGTTGTTGCAACTACCGTCGAAGCTCCTGTAACGAGCCCGAGGGTTGCAAGGTATGCTGGTCAGACAAACGTCGGCTACGTTTTGAAGCGCCACACTCTGGGCACCCGTGACCATCGTGCCACCGGAGACTTGAGAGTCGGCTGTACCTGCGGAAAACACAATAATGACAACACAGACGTACAGACAGGTCGCGCAAACACTACAGTTGTGTGGACATAATGTCATATTTTTATTATTATTTATTTATTTATTTTTTTTTTTTTTTGTACCGCCAGAAACACCGTGCGCGGTGAAACAGCACCGCCGGATTAGGCACGAGAACGGATGGTATAATCAAATGTCGATTAAACTGCAGTTCCACGAGTGACCTTGTCCTGATTCATATTTTATTATTTATCTATTTTTTTCTCAAACGTGTTGAGGCGGAAATTTTGACGGATACGCAGAACATTGCGAAAAAATGTCTAATTCGAATATTTATAATATTAACATTAGTTATTTAACTGCTATTGCGAAGAGTATTAACCGATTTCGTAATGGGAAATATGACGAAGCACCCGTTGAAAATCCTCTATAATATTAATATTTCCTATAATCTAAATATTGTGATATAGGAAAAATAATAAGAGGTATGTAAGTGTGTAACATCTATACAGTCAGTCGTGTACATTTTACTAATGTAGTTTTTTATTTTTAATCTCCTATTTTTTAAGGCAGGTATTAAGAACAATATAGTGTTTAAGACTTAAATTATCGAAATACTTCATTAGATGTATAATATAAGTTATATTTATGTTCATAATTAATATTCTGTATTTATTGTTTATAATTTAAATCAAACATCAAATAATTTGTTGAGGATTTAATTAACATTAATAAGATTTTGCGAATAAATAATAACCAATTTTTACCACTATATATTAATTTAAGTACAATAAGTACATAATATATATTATTAAAATGTTGAACCCACATTAGTAAATATATAATACATTATACAATTATAAAACTATAAAGAATAAAGGCGTGTTTTATTGCTCCGTTTTTTTATCTTAAACAATAATTACATTCAACTTAATGTTTGTACAAAGTAATAAGTGCATGATTTTAATATGAAACTTTTCTAAAATGTAGGAACAAAGCACAGAAAATTGAAAGGGTGGATACTTGACCGATATTACTTGAACGTTTATGTTTGTAATTATTTATCTGATCTTATAATTATAAAAAACCACTTTGTCAATTTTTTTTAATACTGAATTAAAATTAAAATTAGTTTATTTGAATAAAACTAAATCATATTTAAGATTAAAAATATCAAATCCTTTTTTGAAACAGTAAATAATATTTTTTAAATTGAATCTAAATATATTTTTATAATTAAGAAAACAGTAGCTACAAGCGAAATATTCACAATAGTGTGCTATAACACTTATTTGTTTATGATGAATTTAATAACACATTAGGTGTGAACACGAGAAAAACAATAGTAATATGACGTACACAAGATAATTTCTAATTTTTCATTTAAAATAGAAAAATAAAATGTAATCTAAACGGGGTTTTGCGTGGTTTTCAATAATTTATAACGCGTTATTCTTATATTTTAAGTTGCACAAAATACTACAGCCATTTATATTTAAATTAAATTTTTTAAAATACATATGCAAATAAACCACAAAATAATAAGTTCATTTTCCGTAACGATTGATATGCTAAATAGTCCGCTATCTAGCGGAAAACCAAAGCAACCGCGATTTTAATGCATTGTGAAAACTGTTCTATATAGTATTTTTTTTTTGTAAACATTATTCGTTATCATGGTATACCTAATTTAATATACTATTGAAAACCTCTGTACATTTGAATACACATTTATGAATAAAGTGAACAAACACTCATAGTAATTAACTTTTGATTTTTGGTAAAGCAATAATTTAAAATGTCAGATTTATGTAGTTCATTTGGACCACATAAATAATTATAGATCATTTAATGTAGATACACGTTTCCAATTACCGGTAGAGAGACAGATAGATATAGGGCTAGAAGACGTTCTTAATGTTTTTCCTGCACTGTTCGAAATATTTGGTGTGGAAAAATTTAAAATCAAATCATCGCGTTTATCGTGAATATACAACTATGTGTGTCTAAATGTACAGGTGCATACAGATCAGTCGATGCGATGTGTACAAATTTAGGTTTCTTAAGCCAACAATTTTTTTTCTTTTTTAACCAGAACTGTTGTCATGTTTTTACTTTAAATAATATATTATAAATCATAATATTGAAATGTTGATAAAATTAAAAAAATTAAAACCACCACCGGGACGAGTTGTCGAGAATCGTTTTCACATTGTCCTTGACGAAGATCGTGAAACGGGGCATTCCGTCGCAATCGATGAGTGAAAAAAACCTATTTAGTGGGCGCCGACAATGTAAGTGATTTTTGTCGTGCGTGGCGCACCTTTGAGTTGTTTGAAAACTTGATAACGATCACGCGAGTCGCCGCCGTCGTCGTCGTACAACAACGTGCATACGGGAAAACGGTTCGAGTGAAAGTCCACGGTGGCGACAGCGGCGTAAAGGTCGTTTGGCGCGCGATAGAAGAAAGAGAAAAACAAAATTACCGACCGAAAGGGTGGAACACGCGAAAATAACGTAAGTACGCGAATCCCGGCGGAAATATTTTATATCATTTACATCGTTATTATTTTGAAACGGGACACATCGAGGAATATGTTAATACACCAATAATGGGTACATCGAAATACACAATATCATATAATACGCGTACCAAAGGGGCTTGGCCGTAGAACTTGTCCATTTCGCGCACAAATCGTGAAATAATGAAATACGTCGTGTTATTACGTCTTGTGCGTATACGCGATGTATTGGCTTTATGCGCGGCGCGTGAAAAGTCGACGTCGGCGTGCCACCATCAGCCGGTAAAAAATAACAAATAACGTACACCGTACGCCGCGGAGACGAAGGAAACGCGGCGGTGAGGTCATCTATTGTTCGAGACGCGGACACACGTGACCTCGAGGTACCATCATCACCGTCGTCGTCGTCGTCGTCGTCCAAACACATCACACATTATGTATAACATCCGGACATCGGAAATACGTTTCCGACTGGTGAAATCGAAAACGGACCGGTTGAAAAACAATATAATATTATAAATTATAAAATTATATTGTCGAGTACCCATCGTGCCCGTCCCGCGTGCTCGTGCTTAGACACCGTTCGTCGTGCGCCGAAAACAGCAATATCGTTATACATTATATATTATTACGCGACCGACTTACTGCGTCGCATACAGGGCGCACTTGGTCGTGATATTTTTATTAACCGACTATTATATCGGTAATAATAACAATGTTAGCATAATATTAATGGTTTGTTCGGTTTATTGTGTATAGCCCGACAGTCCGGCGAACGGTGCGCGATAGGGGCGCGTCGCACGACACGTCTTGTTGTACGTTTGGACAGTGCGTAATGGGTGGAAGGGCGGAACGATGGCGATCGCCGATGCGAGTAGTTTTGTGTATTTATTTATTGAAAATAAATTAAATCTGAAGTGAAAAAATTCGTATTCTGTCAATAAATCGGCAGGTAATTTAAACGATAGTTATTATAATGTTATCAAATCGTCTATCGCGATGCTCCGCGGTGAAGTGGTCGCCGCAGCAGTCGTTTCGCGGTCGGTCGTCGGACGATAATATTATATAATAAACCGTTGTACGAAACATGTCCGAAATAATAATTTAGGTCCGTATCGAGTGAAATTTAACCGGACGGATATCACCGCCACAATATGGTACACAAAGAGCTTTCGGCATCTGTCTGTAGTATCATCGAAAAGAAAATATAATACCATTACAATTCTATTACCCGTAAACACTGTACATACCTACAATTATAATACCTATCTACATAATAATATAGTGCAGGCTGTGCACAATGTTTTGGTTTCGATGAAAGCGACTTTGCGATGAATTGAGGTTTCGAGATTTTCTTTTTCGTAGGACAATTGCAAAAATTGCAAATAAAAGCTTCTCGGCGTATGTATATAATTTAATATACAATAATACATTCGTATTACACGTTTATAATATTATTAATAATAGTGCTTTATGTATTTGCGCGTTTTGTTTTTACGTTCGACCGAAATTCATTAATCAAAACAGTTTCAGTTAGTAAATAACCACTAGCTGGTCCTTATATAACAATTTAGTTGATATGTTGGAATGCTTAGTAGTCGTTGATATTTTAATCGAATTTCTCTATTATAAATAAATAACAATTTCACTGCTGTTATTTCTCTTTTTGTGACTGTCATGAAAATTATTATACATTTTTGGAAATTACATTTTTAAGTTTAGATAATAATAATTGGCACCTAATGTTCAACTAATCAGTTTAATACGTTTATGTAAATAATGTACAAAGTTAAATCTTAAAAAGAAATCACGCTCGCATTATACAAAGTAAAATGGTAAAAAAATTCCGTAATAATTGTATTTTATAAAATAACAATTTGAAATTATAAAAAACAAGTGGTATAATTTTAAACTGTGGGTTATATTATGGGCATTAAGTATTAACTTAATGCCCATAATACATTAAAAGTACAACAAAACATTTGATTGAAGTTAAATTTCGGGAATTGTGTTGAAATATTTAAAACTAAAATCATTAAAATACTTCAATCTATAAATATGAAAATCTCATTTCTCGTCTGACGAATAGCAGCTATCTTCGACCCGAAGGTCGGGTAATTAAATTTGTTTGGTTCGTTGGTTACGAGCTAGGAAGTATGAAAAAATGATCATGTGTTAATATCTAAGAGTTAAATCACCGGATGAGTCTTTAAGAAGAAAAAACTACTAAAACGAAGGTTCTACATCGGAATCTACGTCGTTCATTCCATACAACTAGATAATATTCTAATTTACTTTCTCGATTTAAAATTTGTATAATGCATCTGTGCGCTAAACGGCTAAACGATTAATAAACTACGGAAATAAATGACTATAAAATATTTAGGACCACGATTTTTTATTTTATAACTTAAGTATGTCCTCCAAATAACTATGCTTGAGGATCCATTAATGAACTAGTCGTGGGTATTTGTGTGTTTGCATTATTCGATTCTATTCGAGCGTACGCTAAATGCGTATGCACAACGATTTGCATAATAATAATTAGTTGATTAGTCGCTTCAAAAATCGTCTGTATTATTTATTACCAAGCAGATAATTTACATGCATAAATCTCAAATTTCCAATCTAACACAGTTGTATATTAAGGTTACACTAGCCTTATTATATACCTATCTCAAAAATGAAGTGGTACGCCTATCATACATATCATATGCGTAAAATTCTTGGTATTTCAGTAGTATTAAATACATAAGTCTCCATGATTGGCATGATTCATACATCCTGATAAATATTATATCATAAAACGAAATATTAATTTGTACCTAGTTGACCTCATCTTCATGATAGCAATGATAAAATATCAATTATACGAATGTTTGTAAAATCAATAGTAGTCGATAGGACTTCGGTGTGCACTTGAAATGTTTTGTAATAATCACTTTTAAGAAATTGCTTTAAATTGTACGTTAAAATAAAAACTAAACTCAAACAGTATATAAATGATAATAATTACATTATTTATTTTGTTTGAAATTTAAACTGCGTGTGCCAACTAAAATAGGATAATTGCATTAGTTATTATGCAACCCAAATGTCTCTTTATATTGTTGGACACTCGTGGAACTGGATAGAAACCTTTAAGCGTATGCATTTCTCGAATGCTCGTTTTAATTTTCTATTTAAACTTTCCAACTAACGTCAGTACTCAATAATAAATTCAAACAAACCAGCAGCTGGTCGTCTTTGGAAATCTTATAATTTATTAATACTACTCTACATATTATAATAATATACTATATTATGCACGTATAACATAACAGGTATATATAATAATAATAATAATAATAATAAACACGTCGTGTTTCTTTTAGGATGCTATTTTTCTTATTTTTTTTTTCGGTTAAGATGACTAATTTAATATTATTAATCTACTCGTACAGTACATAACTTTCAAAGATTAAATATAATTGTTATGTGTACAACAATGCGATGCGGCGGTCGGAATATTCTCCAGACCGCAAATAAACAATAAAAACCCGGAACAATTGTTCAACCCGAATGGAAAAAATAAGGTACGGGCACCTTATAATATCGCTCGCCGTTTAATTACGCTGTTATATTGTTTTGTTAATATTTTCCTGAACTTACCGATTCTTGAATTCCATGGCAAAAAATCTACAAAACTTTGCCTCCTGGTTCGGCCGTTCGTATCGGTCTGGAACAATAAAAAAATAAAACAAAATCAATCGATATAAAATCTTGAATGTATACATTATTATTGAAATCAATACAAAGAAAACGTGTATTGTACAATAAATAATTTAATGTGGATCACGGTCTGGTCGTATGCACGCACTTTCGCTGTCCGTTTCGATAGAAATGCAAATGAAGCGAGGGCGACATATTATTGTTATGACGTAATTCGTACAGTATACCTATACGACTTTAACGCATTCACCACAACGACTTACAGGCGCCTGCAAGTTATAACACGACCACGAAAGCTGTTTCGTTGCTTTAGAGGAGGAGATACAAGCGATCACACACGGATGCATCTGACATTATCTGTATAGACACAACAGATTTGTAAACCATTGAACCATCCAAGACTTTTTTAAAGTGGTTTTTTTTTACAAATTTTAATTTCTAAACTTTGTTCGCGTTACATCGATAATATCATATTATAATACCATTATATGTATTTAATTTCCTAGTACGTCTACAGTTGTATGTCTACCACAGCGAGCATATCACCAACTATTTACAACGACATTATTCACTAGCTCAGTATAATAAAGTTTATCACAGGCATTATTTTTAAATAGTATAGGTGATATAGAACTTTAGATAAGGCGGTGGGAGGATGGGAGTTGAAATTAAAACCCAAAAATATATTTATTTTATTTTTTTTTTTGTATTTTACCGTTTCCTGTCGTTGGGCAGGACTCGTGTATACATACTGAGTGGGCTCGCTATTAGCTAGCAGGCGTATAGTTCAAAAGGAGAAAACGAAATTAAAATAGAAGTAAACTATAATGAATGACAAAATGTTATAGTCTCCACTATATATTTATTTATTATGAGTAACTCAATGATATATGTTTCCTGTGACCTATACGAGAATAAAGTATGATTGTAAAATCAACGCTGTTAAATATAACGGCATACGCCTGTACCTATATATTATAATATAATAGTATTGTTGTAGTTTATAATCGAGAGAAATCGGTGGAGAAGCGCTAACGTTCGTAAAGTTACACCGTAAGTGTAAACCTCTTAGACTCGCTAGCGTTATAAAATAAATACCATCATGTACTTACACTATTGTTGTGACCAACGACGTTTATTGTTTTATTCTCATTCTTACATAATGTTGATGACCGTTTTGGACGTGATGTCTATCGACGTGTCTTGCATATTATTTTCTATTGAGCCCATTACCAAATATTAATAATAATAAAATTGACGAACCGTTAGAGAAATATTTCTGATCAATAGGTATATTTTTTTCGCATCTCTCTATAATTGTTGTGTTTGATTGTTCGCAATGAAATTCTTTAATCGCGTAAAATATTTTCTGATTCATGATGATATTTTAAAACTAATACCATAATGTTGTTCAATATATTTCATATGTATCACACGTATTTGAAAAGCATTGATGACTGTTTACTATTTCGTAATTTATTATGATTTAATGTGAAATTCTATGCGGAAGAAAAACCACATGAGAAAACGTTGAGTGCCAGAGTGTTAATTAAATTGCCTGATACGAGTTCAAAATTTCTCTTACTGAAATTGGAATTTGTATAGCACCAAATATGGTCGATATAAAATATCAAATAGCTGTGAAATGTGAGAATTTATTTTTAAAACTATACACATATATCTAATAATCCCATTAAATATTGTTTGAGTATTGATTGAATTTATTTTAATAAACTATACATCGCGATCAAATATTTATTTAAATTAAGGTTTTTATTAGAACATTAAAAAAAATTACATAGGTTCCTACTATATATAAATTCATATAAATACCGAACATCCTATAGCTAATATTGCAGTATTTCGTTTTTCTTTTTTTTCTTTATCTTTAATTTCTGTATTGTACTATACAATCGCCTTAAACTCTACTCAAGGGTATTCGTGACTAGAAGATTTTAAACTGCGATTACTGTTTTCATAAACTGTATAGTAGATCAAAATTTCATTAATAACTCGTGTGAAATAAATTAATAAAGAATCATAAATATAACAGACTACGATGAAACAATTTGATGGCTATTTTAGATATGATAATATCATAGAATTAATAATCGTGTATTATACGCGTAATATGTTTTCATTCTAGTTCGGTACCTATATTTTTAACATCACAAGCGAATCCATAAATATTATAAAAATTTTAAATTATTCTACGGATAATCTATCATGCATATAGACGAATTTAGAGCCATCTTGAAAATCGCAACACTTTTTAGAATATTAAAATATAAATTATATGCAAAATATATAATATATAAACGGTTTTAATTATCGCTCAATTTTGTTTTTTTAAACTATTTTATGACCATGTTACGTTTATTGTCGTAGAAATCGGTTAAGAAAATTTACTTTTTAAAATTTTAGTACTGCAATATAAATTATTACAATCCAATGGTGCTTTTATACCAACAACACACACGTACACTAAACGTATTAGTGTCGGAGCCACGTACCTGCAACGGCAGCAATATATATACGTGATGTGCAATTCACTACTGAATCCAATGCAGTAAAATAAAATATTTTTTTTTTTTTATCACGGAAACGATTTTATTTTTCAATGAAAGGTTACTACCTTATATATACATAATATTATATACACTACTATGGCAAATACCTGTTAATTATCTTTTTTCAGACATTGCCGTTCTCTGAAAATAATAATAATAAATAGTAATAAACGCACGTGAAGTTGAATCTCTAAGTCGATTGAAATTAATGGAAAATAAGTTGCAAAAGAAGTTTCAACACATTGCAGGCATTGATTTAGAGCAACGAAAATATTATGTTGAAAATTATAAAATTTTGTTTCCAATAATTGAAAGAAAGTTGAAAACTATTGGTCTAAATACTGGTTAGTGATCGACAGGATATTTTTTTTTTGAAAGAGTGATTCTTTACGTACATTATTAATGTGACAAAATATGATAAAATGTTTGAAATGTATACCTATTGTATATTAATACATATGACGTGTGTAACAGATATCACCAGCGTGATGGGCATACGCGTCATAATCCAAAAGAGAATCATCAATAATTTGTTAACACAATAAAAACAAATGTCTTTATATATATATAGGGTTACTTAGGGTTACTGCAGAAAATGAAATGGTCATTGTAATAATAATAATAATTTAAGATCTGTATTTTATGTTTGGTCAAAAACACCTAAAATATGTGTATACTTTAAATTATTAATGGAGTTTAAGACTATTGTGTAAAACAAAAGGCCTTCAATGAATAACCCTTAATATGCTAATACATTTTTCGACCGATTATCATTAAGAGCTCATCAATAAATTCAACATTCAACATGATTTATAACACTGTGATAGGCAATTTTTAATTTTCAACAAAATGTTGATCATATATAGTTGACTCACGAAAAACTATTATTTATTTTTTTATTTATATATTGTTGCCATTAATCATAGAATAAAATAAATATTTATTATGGTTGGACGGTATCATATTTTTAGACCTGTATTTTATATTTGGTCAAAACAACCCAAACAACTTGCGCTTAAAACCCGCGCAGCTCATATTTAATGACGAGCTTAAGAAAGGGTAAATCCACGGGCATTTAATTTGTCACGGACAACGCCGTGCAACATCGGCTTGTACATAATAATAGTACAATACTATAATAGTATGTATAAACTGCCATAATTATATGGATCGACGATATCTTAACGGTCGAGTGATGGGATTCGCGGTGTTACACGCGCGCTACAATAATGAAATTACGTATATTATATTATACAGGTAGGTATACCTGTACCTAATTATTGTCATTATAACTCGTATCGTTATATTATGGGTAGGTGCTGCAGGTGAAACGTCCGAGTCGGCGGCAGATCGATAGCTTTCGCGACCGCGCGTGGAATCTCTGCGGTCGTCCGCGTGCTGCGGCAATGTCAAGATCGTAGGTATATATGCACACGCGTATATTATATGCCCACACACGCCCGTCGCATATTACGATGACAAAACGGTAGAAAGTCGATTTGCATACTCCGCACGCGTTTCGTGTAGTAAATACCAAGAGCCCGTTAATATACATATACTGATACTGCATCGCAGACAATGGACCGTCGCTTTGGCACGCGACTTTCCGAAACGCAACAGCGGCCGCGCCCCCCTCGACGACCGAGTATCATTCGAGCTTGTCGTCGGCAAGCGATTTCAAACCGTATATACCGTTAAATCGAAACCGTCGTAAACAATCTTGCACCAGCATTATGACATAAAATACACTTGTACATTTTATTACATATAGGTGGTAGGTAGCTTCAGCTACCTAACCTATTGGAGAGACTCATTGATGAAGTCTTAGTCACTCCCACGCCGTATGATTTATTGTATCGACTAAATTATTGTGATTTATTGATCGAATATAATAAATGAAATAAAATACTTAAATGAGAAGAATCCATAAGTCATGACATACTTATTTCGTTTCAGTAGGTATACTGTGTATAATATGAGCAGTTTTACTATAATGCGTCTTTTTAAAGTTATAGCTTAGTCAACAATTCTATAAATTATAAGATTTGTAGTGAAAAAGCCGACATGCGTGCCAAGAATACAGCATCATAAATCTCCATAGATAACATTTTGCGCATCACGCCTCAAGATGTTAAACAAACAATAAAACTAATAGCATTACAATCTTAAGAAAACCGTTGGTTAAAACAAAAAACCAAATTAAATCAAATCAAATCTTACTATTTTCCGATAGCCGAAAAATCATTTGCACGGAAAAAGGAAACTGTCATAAATATATTTAGAATAGGTCATTTTCTAGAGTCTAGAATCTAGACTAACCCTCTGAACACGTCATGTGATGTCAATTATCTGATGAAATATTCGAGAGCCTATAGGACTATAGAGCATCCAACACCAAAAAATGTGACTCTAATGGCGCTAAGGGTTATTTTTCTATCGAATATTAGTCAAAATAAAATTTTTGCCTACACAATATTTTATCGTTTTAATGTTAGAAATTCAAAATGCGAAACTATGAGAAATTTAAAGAACTAATAATAACGTCTATGAAATGTTATCTAAAACGTTATAATAAATTATATAATATTGTGCGTACCACTCGCTCACCCATTTTTTCACACTCATCTCTGATCACATATAATATGAAAAAATCACAGCATTGTCACACGGTCGCGTAATATATTTAATTTATATATCATGTCGTCGAAGTACCTTCGATGGGAGGTCTCTTCCCTCCGTCTCTTCTGCCTGTCTTATTTTATTCTTGTTTATTATGTTATCGTTTAAGCTTATTGTTTTATATTGTAACAGATGGCTAAACATAGAATTTCGTTAAAAAAATACATATATATTATGTATCCACGTGATAAACTGCAAGTTCCAGACGGCCGAAACAAAACGACAACACGGCGGTTTCCGGCGTATTTTTGTGCGTTTCACAAATTCAATGATAATAATAATAATAATAATAATATCATAAATAATTATCTACGTATTCGTGACCGCAGAACACGCATATCGGTATAATATATCGTACACCTATATACGGTCTATATGCGATCCACTGCTCGCGCACGCATCATAATATCATACCGCGTAATACGACAGCGACGCGCGTGACCCTTACGATTACCTACCTCAACACCGCCGTAATAATAATATATAATATTACTGTCATTATTATCCGCGTCCTAAAGGCGCGAAGAAAATAAAATAAAATAAAACTATATATATACATGTATTATTAACTTATTATTATTTGGTAATCGTGATGGATGCGTTTTGTTTGAAATCCATAGAATAACGCGAGTCGAGACGTGCATCAATAAAGACACTCGCGAGTCGCCGTGCATATTATAAAGTGTGATGCGTACTGTGTAATGTGTATATTATATAGATCGTGTGAGAGGTTTCCAACACAGTCGCTCCACAATCGCATGGTTTCTGATGATATAATATTATCTGCTAATTAATGAAAGACACTTGATGATAATGTAATTTATGTTACGTTTGATACGACGGCGTCAAGAAGAAAACCGACGGTTAATAGACTGTATTATATATTATTATATTATTGAATATTGTTACGATAATATTATAATTACATAAAATTGAATTCCTTTCTGATTGTCATCAACCGAAATAATAAATAGGCGAATTATACAACATGCGAGTACTATGAAGTTGTACATTATTACGATAACGTTGTAAAAAAAAATAATAATAATAATACTGTTTTCCTCGTCTGAATGTTAACTCGCTATTTAATATTAATATCTCCTTTGCATGTAGATGGGACAGTACCTATATTATAATACGATTTTAATTGGATCGAAACAAACCTGAATAAGAACATTATACTCTGCTCTGAACGTGCCTCTATTAAGTACACTATAAACAATAATTATTATACTACGAAAATTGTTACAGCTAACCCGGTTGACATTGGACTCTTTTGGCTAAAAGACGTACGCACGTGCATATTATGGCACTTTAATAAACAAATGGCGGAATTATTGTAATATGATAATTACCTAATTTGTGTAACGCGAATGGTCTTGACCTAAAATCAGCACAACTGTATTTTTTTACGAATAACCAAAAAAAAAAAAAAATTATTGTAAAACCACTCTGCTGCACCACGACCATTTATGGTCTTTTTTTTTTTATCTCGTACCTACGTATTATTTTGTTTACGACTTGTATTTATCAATACGTCGTCTGTTGTCTCGCGGTGAATATACTGTATCGTGATATCGTAAAAAAATGTAATTTTTTTTTATTATAATGTACTGTACACGAACCGTTAGAACAATATTTTATTTCCGGATATCTGTGCCAATAACCGATTGTACGTCCGAGATGGAATCGCGCGTAGATAACGTTGTAACGTCTGCGTATACGAAACAAAAACAACAACAATAATAATAATAATATCGATGGCATTATATTGTCGCATCTCACGTCTCGCATCTCGTGCGAAAGACGGAACGTAGAAGTATGTGCAAATTGTATTAATATCATGCAAATGCAGGATAAAAACAATGGGCCGGCGTATTTCAATGGCACCGTTGTCATTGTATTCGCCTATTTAGTATAATACTATATTATCTGTTCACTAACTGTCAAGTCGCAAATAATACCATAATGAATTTGTAGATGATGATTAAGGAGATCGTACTCCAAACCCCGATGATGTTGTAGGCGCATACACGACGAACGATGATGTACATCATGTAGGTATACACGTCCACGCTCGTTTCACAATCGAAACTAATTGAAACATTTTAAAATACGTAACGTATCTGTGTCGTAATCGTTTCCATATTTTCTTGGAAACAAATACACTAACCATTTAACCATCAACCGATGATGATTCAATTTGCGAATAAAATGTCATTGGCAATAAATAATGTGTTATGTTTTTTTTTTTTCCGTGGAAAATTGACGGTCCATTAAAACCAAGCTAAAAGCATAGTACAACAATAATATATTCGACTACTTATATAGGCGCACGTTTCACAACAGACCGCGGTTTGCGCCACAGCACGTCAAAACATGCAGCAGTTAATGTGTCCGAGCAATTAAATTCCATGTTAAAAACTAATTGCCCCCGCATAATAAAATCTATTATAATTGATAATAACAATAGCGCCATTAAAACAAAACAAAATGCATAATACACGTACACAGAAGTCATTGACTAGGTACACTTTTTTTTCCAACATTCTAAAATTTAAGTCGAATAAATTCCTTGGAACATTTATATCTCTGTGTTACATCGTTTATGGTCCACTCGTGACCAAGGTCGGTGATCTAATGGCCCCCGCATTTTCGGCGAGCGGTGGCTACATCCGATACACATATAACGTATCGTATTATTATAATAACTTAGGTACTAAAACATTACACCATCATAATAATATCATATTGTATGTTACATATTATATTATTTTAAACGTTTTACAGCAGTTTATTATATAATAAAAATAAAATGACGTGGGTCAACGACAACGCACAGGGATATTATACGCATTGATAAATATTATGAAAACCTTGACATCAAAAACATCATCTAAATCAAATTAAATTTCAGTTTCGTCATCCGATGAATTTATTTTGAAAAATATGTACATTTTTAAATCGAATATAATATTCAATAAATGTATATAAATAAATGTTAATAATAATAATACCATAGTTTTATACGATCAAAGGTTATCGAAAAATTGATTTACTGACAGACGACAGTGATTGAGTGACAATAATGGTCAACATCGCGATGAACTATCACAACGAATATTGAATAAAACGCAATTTAAAATTAACTAACACCCAAATCATTGATAACATCGAACTCCACTTTTGGATGTGCCTACCTATAATACTACACATGTATAGTTAATAATAATAATAATAACAGATGTAACTAATACGATTTGAAAACAAATACAATAAAGAACACGCTGTTTTAGGTCAAGACCGTCTGGGTTAAGACTATCTGTGCAGCCAGGAATGTCCACACTCCGCGTAAAGCTGATCAGTAGTTTAGCTATTAATATTGTTTCGTCACACACTGCTGCGGATTACCTATACGAGATCATTATATAGGTGCGTTGGTGTCATTTCTTTTGTAAAATTATGAAGTCGTGACTGGTCTGCGGGAATGGTTGTCTCGATTTAAAAATATGTACGACAGTAAAAAAAAAAACTTGTGTTAGCTAGCTCACTTGTGTAAACGCGTCGCCGAGTAAATAGCAAAGCAATAATATAATATATTATTATTATATTATGTTTCCGGATTGCCAAGATGGTATTTGTATACGATCATTTATAGAGCTATAAAACGATTTTCCTTCAAACATACGATGTGCGCGGAATAGACTGGATCATCAAAACCATATCTGATGAAGTTTATTTCACAATGTATAACTTGAAAAGATGTATAGACAAAATGTTACATTCATTGTTGTTTATGCGTTTTAATATTTTTTTAAATACGCTCCGCTTTTATTTATTTTCTACAGAAAGCATAGTGTGTATTTCGTTTAAATCGCTATATTTTTTATATATATTTTTATATACTATATTATTATGTGCGTTCCTATATGAAATCATCAAAAGACTGAAAAAAAGCTCGGGCTCGTAACGCACATCGGATAATAGATTAAAAGCAACAAAAAAACATATTTAAATTTGAAAAGAACTAAAACACGGCGGATAAACATTTAAAAGCCTTATTCATATTATATAATAATTTATATTGTATATTTTCTGTATTTTGTAAGAATCGAACACGCGCGATGTATATATTATGTCTCAATGTCACGATATTCGAAATTTACAAGTACGTGGATTTTTAATTATATTTTTAAAAAAAAAACAACAAATATGCGTAAGAAATTAGCATACCTAAGTTTTTTTTTCGTTAATCAAAGCGTGCCATTCAAAAATCAATACCTGTACAATATGTATTGTAGTCCTGCCATTTATGACTTTTGTGTATTTGCGTTTCAAAATGAACGACTTTGGTGCTATATATCTATTACTTGTATATATATAATAATATAACAACATCTAGGTAGTACGGAATTCCTGTACCTACTATTAGTAAATATATGACGAATAGAAACCATTAAGTAATGTATGGTAATAAAACGATCGTACTGCGATGAACTTAACTACGCCGAATCGTTTTTGACCATCACTTTGTTTAACTACGCACACTATATAGTGATGGTGTACACATGATGACGATAACGACTTTAGTTACTGTGTACTATTGTATTCAACTAATCACGGAAGTTCTGACTTTATAAATATAAATATACCTATATATATATATATATATATATATATATATATATATATATATTGTATAATATACGGCGTGGTCCATTTAACTACTTAGCTGTTCTCATCATTCAAGTAAATGTATGTGTTTGAAGTATTTACAACACCAAACTTTTACGACAAATTATAATTATTGTTGTTTCGCAGTGGTCTGTCTCTTTGGTTTTTATTAAAAATTATTTTAATGCGACAACTATTATTTTTAATTTTTCGTAATCTGGACCAGAATATTTTTCTTTATTATTAATACCTATTTACTAAATAGTTATAAATAACTAACAGTTTGGCAGGAGGTATACTCTTTAAAAATATTAATTGTTATTCGCCTACATTCTTACACTTGAAATGCTTATTTATTCAGTGTTTTTGATACAAATACATCAGCATTTTTATTTTTTCAAATATCATCGTGCTCGAGATTATTAAACGAGGCAAGTGTCGCCACTAAAAACCGTAAAAAGTACTGTGGTAAAAAAATACGAATCAATTAAATTACACACTCCACAAGTCCGAGTGTGATAGCTAAATAGATCACGCCGTACAGTAGGTATATATATATATATATATCTCGTACGTCATTCCGCAACATAAATCATCTCGGACTGCGCGCTATAAAGTAATACTCGAGGACGGTTCGCACGATATCAACACGACGACGTCTCGAGACGCCTGTCCAAACAGACAGTGGGAAAAAAAAAAAAAAAAAAAAAAAAAAACAAAATCCAAAACGGCGAGCACAATACAAATATTTGTTTTTCGCAATAATAGACTTATCACACGCGTCGTATGCACAGGTACGCGCGCGCATATATATATATATATATATATATTATTATTATAATACGTATACAATGATATAATTACGGGCTGCAGACGCTTATAATAATAGCAATAATAATACGTTTATATAGCTCAATGCGTTATAAGAAATACAAAAAAACGCCATTTGGTCGGCCGACGGTCGTGACGGCCCGCGGTGGAGGCACCGCTGGACCGCGGCGTTCGGGCGCTGTGGCAAGTTCAAGGTCGCGGTCGTCGTTGTGCGCCGGCACCCGGAGAGCGCGACGAAAAACACGCTGCGATAACCGTCATCGCGGCCGTCGGCGTGTACGCGCGCGCAACGAAAAACGTCTTGAACAGACGGCGAATAACGCCAACGTCTCCCGATGACAGCGACGACGATATTATTATTATTATTATTATTATCTGTGGGTAAATATGTTATTGTATTTCGGACGTTTAATTACGCTACGCCGCTGGACAAACGCCGGCGAAAACCGACAAACGACGGCAATCGGGTACGTAAAAACAGTCGTATTCTAACTATCACACAATTATTATGGGCCGGACATAAATGCCTTGAAAACTATCCAAAAAATGGTATAAAAAAATAACCGAAATACCGTGAAAAAACGCAATAATGTCCTTATAGTAAATTACCAAAGTTCGTTTTATTTGGGCACGCAACTGTATGCAAACGATAAGAAACGACGTCTTAACTTTTCGTATTTTTAATAACACTTTGTCTTGACTAAACTAACAATAATACCGAACTTAGGCATCCACAGTAAATAATAAACAGTACGCGGAAATAATTGCGATCGCGGTGTATCTCCGACTGACCAATTAATATTCGTTATTAGTCGATATTTGCTCGAATCCCAGTAAAATACCACATCCGTTAATAATTGTTAGGGATGGATAAAAATTTAACCGCGTTCACATAATATAAAACGAAAAATACAAAAACACATTATTTCTTATAGTATCACATTTTGAATTTCCTGATTTACACAAAAAGCTCGTACAATGTATTTATATATATTATATGCTCTGACAATTGATGAAATGGTCTAGAGATCTTAAAAAAAATGCACTTTAAACGGAAAAAAACATAGAAAAATCCAGAAATAAGAATACAATTTTCAACTATGAAGTGTCTGTCAATCGAAACGAATTATGTACTTGGAATGCGATGTCCTAGAACAGCCGAAAAATAACGCTCTGTGCATTGTAATCCGGGCCCTAATTATATTATAATATCGTGTTTGATATTGTCATTATTTGTACTCATACAACATCTCATCGAAACACGTTCGGAAAACGCTCGGCAGTCACTCGCGCGAGTGTACCATTATTCGCCGCTGCTGCTCCCTTTCACGCCACGCCGCTGCTCCCAATGTCGCGCCGCTGCCGTTTGCCCTTGTCCGTCCGATGTTCGTTTCGTTCGTAAATATTATTGTGTACGGGCCGGATGAGTAACCTGTTCGGTGCTCGTCCTCATGCCGTCTACAATATAATAGTATAACACCTAGTCATCCTTACCCGCGATTTATGGGTTCTAATATCTTCCGCGTCGCGATACATATATGTATATATTATAATGAATAGCGTGTACACACCAATAGCGATAATAATAATTACGCCGTGATTAATGCGAACGCGTCCGCGTCCATAGAATTTGTAGCTGGGTATATAATAATATAATATTATAGTACCTATATCCACCTTTTTTATACAGTATGATACTCGCATCGCTGAACGGTCCATTTCTAGCCGAATTTATTTATGTTTTTGAAAATATATTGCTTTTATGAAAAATCATTACGACTCAATATTTTCGATGAAAAAAAAAAGTTGGTTTTTTTCATCTATTACCGTTATTTTTTTAATATATATTTTTAACATTTTAAACGATGACATAATCATAAGTTTTAATTTCATATATTGTTCCAAAGCAGAATATCAAAAAAATATTCTGATTTTTACGATTCGAGTAACAAATAAGCAGTACTTAGTCGACTAGTTTTAAGCTTTTAATTTTTAATCGAACGAGACATTTTGCAATGCGACACGTCTTAAAAAGAAATGCTAAAAATTAATTATCATCAATTCTGGAACCCGATTTAAGCGACCAACCGGTTTTTGTTTCGTTTGAAATAGCGAGATTTCATTTCGTCATTAAGTTTCAAACACGCGTGCAAATTACGAATAAAAATAAAACGTTTCCGCGCGTCGAATCGGCTACTGTAGCTATTGATGTACCTATGTGATAATAATTTGTAATATTATACAACCAAGTAACGATTTGAATAAACATCAGGTATTAATGCATTATACGTCTTCTGATTTTTGACTTTTAAATATTAACTGTTCTAAGTATATAAGCAAGCATTTTAAGTTTCAAAGATTATATAAAGGATAAAGTATAGATAAGTATTTTTGTTTACTATTTTATTATTATGTATAATAATAATGTTCAATATTTTAAATTAAATGTCTCTAAAGATGATTTTATCGTATTTATATTTTGTACTTACAGCGAACATTTGATAAAAAAAAAAAAGTACAATATAAAAAAATAAAATAAAATAATATATTTATATAATCCAAATTTAGTTCATGTTCTAGCACAACATTCCAGATGTGTATATATTTAGGTGCTATCTATCTTGTAAAATTGTATTTTTAAGAATAAAATACTAATAAATTAATTAATGGGGGTGAATACTACACTATAATAATATAGGTAAAAGTTGCTGATAGATATAATTCTTATAATTTATTTATCAACAAAAATTAAAAAATTAAAATTTTAATCCAATCAATAAGTACTAATAAATTACTTTATATACTAAAATTCTTTTTTTTGACAAATTACCGCGCCCAACTTATTCGTTTTGACAAACAATTTTAATTTATATTTTATTGTAATTTATCAATTTTAAATAACTATTTATTCATTTCCATCGGAAACCGCGTACTTGAAGCATTATAATAACAAAATTAAGCACCATATAATGTATTCATTACTCTGGTTAATACCTACAATATATTGTATTATAATATACCCAAATAAAAATCATAAATTTAATGTTATAAATATGGGGAAATATACGATTGTTTTCTAAACATGATCATTATAAAATTAAAGTGTTCTGTTATGATGGTAATTCGATCGCAGTAGAAAATACCGGTACGTCCCGCGATAACGAACCCGTCTCGAGCGAACTAGTTAATCGCAATATTGTGACCATATACACGTCATTGTTATGAGGTAAATAATCGCAGATATATAAACGACAAATGTGCAATACGATGATGATACTAACAATACACGTTTAATAATATTTAGTATAACAGTATACTGTGTTTACAATATTACTGCGTTGAACTTACCGAAAAGGCGGGCGTGTAAACGGCGGCGGCGATGCTCAAAAGAAGCACCGCGTACTTGATAACTTCCATCTGATAGATCGTCTTATCCACTGGCAAAAAGTTTGAGAAAAAGATAAAAATAGAGAGAGAGATGATGTAGACGAGGGTTAGACGAGAAAAGAAAAACTGTAAACGATATAAAATGTTACTTTTTTAGTTTGGAAAAATGTACGTGGTACACTTTGTTACCGGATGGACAGTAATTATAATAAATCGTTTGCGCATGAGTTACCTACATATATCTAGTCTGATCCGTGCGCGTGTGTGTACGACTTGGGAGCGCAACAACGATAGCGAGAGTGAACCGACGGTCACTTTCGATGTGCCGCCGTAGCCGCAGCCGCCGCCGCCGTACGAAGAGGAGGCGCTTGTGCGTGGTGTGTTCGGCCGTTCGCAATTGCGTAACCCCCGACCGGCCAGCCGAGCCGCACGCCGAGAATACCGTGTCTACATATAAAATAATATTATTATAATATACTTTGTTCTGCGGCGTATCGTCCGAATAAAGTCGTTGTCACTTTCGGACCTCTCTCGTGTTCGACCACACTTATTAACATTATAAATTATGTTATTTATATACACCAATATACATATAGTGATATTATAGTTACGCCTAACAAAATATAATACATATATCTATAATAGTAATACGAGGAAATCTTCGAACTTCGAATACTTCTATCGCATTAACTAATGAGTAACGAATGTAATTAATATATTATTATTATTATTATTATTTTTCTCGTTTTATTATACACCTACCAACATGTATACGAGGAAACATGTTTCGCTCCTCGGGGTGTACACTTTTATTATAGTAGGTAGTCATGATAAACTCCAACGTTTTTAACGACATGGTAAACACTTGTAAACACTTTGAACGCGATAAACATTTGTGCTAATTGTATATTATAATATACCTGCATATTTCGAGACGATTAATATTTTTTCCCCGTCCAATGTACACAATAACAAATATTACTTAAATCAAATATAGTCAACAAATCTAATTACTTTAATGGCACGTATTATAGCCGATTATATGATGCGGTTTGGATTTGAAAGTTGAAACTCGAAAATCTACAACAACAATATGGCGTGTAGACAAATATCATACACAGAAATAATTTACTCGAAAATGTATGTATGCATGCCCCGGCCCTTTCTCCGTAAAAGAATTTTGACAATTTTTTTTTTTTTTTTGAAAAATATGTGACAGGAAAATTATAAATGCCTCGGAATATTTATACCTGCTAGGTTTCCTAGGTTGATGTCTTTTATTAACATCGATAAAAATTGCATCGTTATTTGTATTCTCTAAATTTAAGGTACAAATATCGTAACATATTATTTCATCTCCACGGAGGTACGAATAACCTAGGAAATTTAAACTCTTGATATTATATTCCTGGGATGTCATCTATGTCTTCCAACTTAACTGCATACAGGGGGTAATAAATAACCTAGCATTTAGCGAAATCAATAATCACAATATTGAGATGATATTTGATTTGCCTGTGCATACATATATATGTTTAGTATATACACATTACACGTTTGTCATGTTAATACAGTATGTACAGTTAACAGCTGTAATCGTTGACAGCAATTCACGAACAATGTAATTAGAAAATTAAATTACAATATTTTTATTCTAATAGTTATAATTTATAGTTCTACTACCAAGATATAATATTAAAAACTTACAGTAACAACGATTTTAAATGCTATAAAACTTTCGGTAAATATATTTGAAACTAGAGTATAAACAATTTCAAGTTCATCATTTTCCGAAGACTTTAATGCTAGGTTATAGATGCGCAATTATTTAGTTTATTATTGTATACCGCAAGGACGTTGCACATAATAACGATAATAAAAATTTAATTTAACTTTAAGAAATACATTTTTTAGATAAAAAAAGAATTAATAATAATTAATATAAGCAATCAATTGGATTTAATCCCATTTAAGTACTTTAAAAATACTTTCAGCACATACGATAATAGTACAATATTTTTTTTCTTTAATTATTTTACTTTTTTAAAAAAATAGATTATCTCAAAAAACTATAATTTTCTCCCCCATTCTAATTTCAATATATTTTACGATGATAAACAATTATTTTCTGTTTTGTAACTTTTTATAAAAATATATTTACGTTATATAGTTAGTTACGCTAGGTCATGTCATCGGCCAATGATTAATGAATTTAAATATGTCTAATTAATTCAAAATAAAAAAATAATTAGGTAATATAGTATAATATAACTAACCCACTGTTGAAAGATCAATTATTACTATAACTTTAATTAATTTTGCGTAATATCAGATAAACAACATTCCATAATACTTAAAAAACAAAACATAGCAAATCGCAATAAACGTCAAATAATTAAATTCCTTAAATGTTTGTTTATAACACTAATCAAAAAAAAATAACATTAACTATAGAGAATTAAGATACACAGATAAAATACCTAATTTCATTAAATAAATGTGAATATCATAAAATTTGTATTTTGAAAATTATAACAATACGCTTAAGTGGTGTTTATCGATTAAATTTTAATTTCTTTTTGATTATAGTACAACTCCTACCCGTAGTATATAATAACCAATATAAGAATCTAATATGATTTATTATTTCTATTTTGTATATTTCTATAGGTACCTACATGCCTATTACTCATATTATATTGTATTTCATGTCCATTGCTATACGTTTATGATACAAGACAAATATTTGCATCGTAACAAAAGGTTGTATAGGTCGTATAGAAAGGTGAGTACAGTCAAATTTCACATAAATATACGCATCACAGTTCAAAGAGAAAATCATTTTATGACGAGTGTGTTGAGTGATGACAAATGATTGATTAATACTTAAATATTATACTATTAACGAAAATACTATATTAGTTGTACAATACTTTAATGACATACCTCATTAAAATTCTATTGTATTCAGTGGCGTATTAAAACAGAAGTATTAAAAATGTCTACAATACAATATGTTTTCAGAGTATTTAATTTGTTTGCATAATTTTATATTTGTCGTAAATAGCCTCAGTTATCCATTAGTGTACTTATGTTTTATCATTAAAACAGTTTATATAATTATAGGAAATTAATAAAATTATTTTCCAACAAGCAAACACTTGAGTTTTTTCAATAACATAAAGTTAATATTATACTATGCGTACTTAGTCTCTTGGATAATACCTGCTTAATCAATTATGATGTTTATGAGTTACGATCATGTACACGTTATGTTTTAAACATCTAGTTTGTGAATGTATAATGTACACGTTATACTTAAATACACAATGTATTCTAACCAACTATAAATAAGTAATATCAATCAAGTCAAACACAAAAGTGATTAACAGGGTCAAATCATATTATTATATTGGATAATTCAATTTAAAGACAGTCGGGTCATATTAATTACACGTAATAAACGAATAGTATGCGATACAACAATAGATGATTTTATACAACATTTCTATATGCTCATTATCATATATACAAAGTATCAGATTTATATTTTATTGAATTGCATTACCAGCGATGTGTTGCAAACTCATGTACATAATATGTTTTGTTTATCCTTCAGATTTAATACAGGTTGTTTAATTTATTTATTATCTGACTTAATATTAATATATTTTTAAGCATTTAATTACCAAAACGTGATCTAATGAAATTCCTATTTCAATCAATATCATATTTTCATGATAGGAAGTTGTATGTTTGTTTTTTTTCCTTTTTGGCTTAATAGTAGTTAAAACAAATAAAATGTCTTGAAGTTGTTTACTCGCGGAATTAAGAAGACGCCCCTCCCTTGGTTAGATGTGTTGTCTAACAAACTTAAACCTTCAATATGGCGAATGTGCGTTTAGTAACACCAATTTTACGTTGTTAGCTTTATATGAGAATGAATTGAACTAGAATCGAGCTTATTCGTACGTGATTGTAATGTAATATATTACATATATTTATAATTCGCTTAAAAATTTAAATATCATATGAAACTAACATAAAAACACAGATAATGAACATTATTAGATCTATAATAAATAAGATCAATTTATACATTATTCATTGGATTATTCAAGTAATATTTATAAAAGCTTACTGTACAGAATTGTTTCTGATTAATTAAAATGTGTTATGTAGTGTACATTTTTAAGACAAATACAATTCATATAGTATTTTCTTAAACCGATTATTGAATTTTTTTCATTAAAATCTCAATAAATAATAATACTGAGTGTATATGAATAATTTGATAGTCAATATTTTAAGTATAATATTATGTTTAAAATCATTTTTGTTACTTGTTATAAAAATAATACATAAAGTTAGTATTGATGAGAATTGTCGTTAAGCATATTAAGCTTTAGTTTATTCGATCGTTGCAATATTGGTAAATATATTTATGTATTATTAATGTCATTATAATTTATTATATTATGTTCAGTGTTTATAGCAAATATCTATTTTTATAGAATGCTCCATAAAAATAACAAAGTAAATTACAAGTTTGTTTCTTTATTTCATGTCATAAGCAATGTAAATATAAATTTTCATTTTTCATATTTTACCAAGGTTAGGTTAAATGTGCATATTTTGCCCTTTTATGATCACTATCCTGGTTTTATTTGTTTTTGTATTAAATTGTCAATCGAAATTTGTAATTTTTACCATCGAACGACTAGAAAAGTGCGATCATTAAGTAATTTTATGTGGATTACAAAAATCACCTAAATACCAATAGAAGAAAAATAATGGTTTATGCTATTTAATCTACGGTTGTTTTATCAGTTTTTATAACTTACAATTACCTATATTATACATTTGTTTAGTTTTTATCAATGAGTCGATATCGCATAGAATTGGCTAATAACCGTAAAATTCTGTAGTTCATTTTTTTTATCGAAATTGTACGTGTTTCAATTATAACCATATGTATTTATTGCAAGTTAATAATTGTTAAACAATGTAGAAACTGTTTTTAAAAATTAATTTTATAATTAAGTTTTTGGATATAAAAATAATAATAAAAACAATATAATTTCTATTTAAAGAGTATATTTTACGATTTTCGAGATATATAATAGCGCATATTTGAGAATTGTTTAATGCTATAAAATACTACCACTTTTATTATTAAGATCTATTAATGTGTAGTACATTTTTTAAGCTGGGTTTGAATGGTTTTATTAATAAACATATATATATATATATTTATTAATATACTGCATTTATCGATAATTGTATATAAAAACAATTATATATAGGTGTATATCTGAAATTTACAAACTAATTATATTTATATAACATTATATTATTATACAAAGTATTTATAATTAATAAAATGTATGAAACTCTGTTATGTATAACATCAATTTTAAACACATGAAGTTAATAACTTACTAATAAGATACATATGATAATTATAGGTATTATCAAACTGTGTATTAAATAACTATTAAGTATATTTTATGTGTCTAATTTGACATAATAAATAAAACAAATTTCATAATATTTATGTATTCAGTTACTATTTTGTAATTTTGTTTAAGTTATCTTTTGTGGTTTTCAATATTATATTTTATTAGCAATTACTAAAATAAACAATAATTTTAAAATTTTGTTAGATATGATGAATTTGTATTCAATAAAACATTTATATAGAAAAATATGAAATAGTAATTTTAATTTTTTAATCAGACAAAAACTAAAATTTACATTTTTGAGTTAAACAGTTAATAATGTATATTATTAAATCAATAATATTTAATATGGTGATACATTTTTATATTTGTTTTTCTTATTGATACATCTTAAAATTTCAGTAGATTATTGAATAACAACGTATAGGTACCGATTTTAGTTTCTTATATATATATATATATACTTATTTATATTTCTACTCTTCATGTTTATAGCATAAATACAATGACATGGTATATTTATTTATAACATATATTGAGGACTATCGATTACTACATTAAGCACTACCCTAAAATTTAAAACTTTGCAATTTAATATCTGTGTAAGCTATAACACTATTATCACTCCATATATTATTTAAATTTATATACATTTCATGTATACAACATTCATAAACATAATTCACACCATCAATATTCAAAAAAAAAATTCAATGTCAAGTATGCAACTGTATTATATAATTATATGCAATAAACGTACATACAATAATTGCAATTATTATTATGAATATTAACTTTTGTTTGCAATGCTATTGTTCGGAAGAACTTCTCCACCATTGAATATTAATAAACGAAGACCTCACGCGGACATTTTCCCCCACCATTATTATACTTCGGACCAATTACATTAGTTGATGGCCATAAAACGAGCATCCAGATATTATTGTGTACCTATATGATTAAATTATATTTTTTATTACTTTGCTCCCGATGTGTTATTACTATTATTATTCTGTTTTAATAGTTAATATAATTATTGATTAAACAAAATTATAGACTTGTGTCTTTTCGATTTCATTTTGATATTCTGGCTTTTGTTTCTATCTATAAATAACGTCTATATAAAGAAAAATATAGCAATATTCTCAAGGTTACCAATAATAATTTAGTACGATATGTATTTAATAATATCATTTTATGAGTAACTTCGTCGTTTACTGTAATGCGAATACTTATGTACATGTACGAATAACAAAAAACTGTTAAAAGTGTACAGTATTTTAATTTTTAATCATCAATAAATGAATAAAAACCAATAATAAACGCATTTTGTTCCGTATGGCATACATTATTACATTATCAAAAACGTAATTAAAGTGTAAATAAAAACTGTAGTTAATCAACAAAATAGTTGTGAATAACATGTCGATATTATATGCGCTATGTACACTATATTATTATACTTATTTAATTTATTTATGAACAACTAATCGTTAATATATATTATATAAATATCTACGTACAAAAATTCCACTCATAATTTCAAGACACGAGTGATTCGATAAATTTATAATATGTACCAACATTTCATAACTGTTGTTTACAAGTCCATTTGAGTGGGTGAACTATAAGTTGGGTAAGTTTCCATTGTATGTGCAATTAGTCAACTTATGCCAATCTATAAAAATAGCCTAGTGGTAAACGGTACGAAAGCATTTCCATTTCACATTGAGTGGGCGTAATAAGTAACATAGTAATCCGATATTGGAACAGGTTCGTTGCTGATACGCAGTTATGAATATTTAACGTGGTACAGATAAACAAACGTATAACTTAACGAAAACCGGAATGTTCCCTGAGCTTTTATTCTCGATGTGAACAAGGCTAAAGTAACAAATGAATCGCTACTGGATACTGGAGTGACATATATTATATACAGAATGATTATTATAATTTATAAGCTATAACAGTTGACGTTAATTATTTATTGACGTTTTGCAAAATTATCTTTAAGGAAAATCGAACATAATATTATATGCACAAAATTATGTTGTCCTTATGTTGATTACCAATCACACGATATTCAAACTTACTATTATTGTAACTACGATTTTTAGTGAAAATAATTATATGTCCGTCGACACTTCATTTTTAAACAATCTTAAATCAATACTTACTTAAAATCATATACATATATATGTGTCCCGGGACTATGACTTACTCCGATCAAACCTCACATCATTCGATATAGGAAATTGTGCGTACAGGCAGGGATGTATTAAGAATTTTTTTTGGGGATGGGCTGAGGTATTTTTAATTATATTGAATTTCTATAATTTACATATAATATTATAAGCAGGCTTAATAAATATTTCCTGGATTTCAGGGGGGGAGCTGAAGCCCCCTAGCCCCTCCCCATAGATACGCCCCTGCATACAGGCATAATAGCACTTTGGTTGTATATTACGATTGATTGGAATCTAAATAGATCTAATGGATTGATTTAGTTGTCAGTGTTGTTGTCAGCTGCAGTACCTGCTGCTCTGGCAACTCTCTGTGTTTATATGATATATATAGGCAATATCGCAGTCAGCGCTGATTAAAATGTCTCGATAGTACGATGATGGATATAGATCGCGCTCTTTCAAACTTTACGGGGTTGGGCACTCTCGAGCAACATTAACGAAACAGATGACGAATAGAACTGAACTACTCGACAAAGTCTACCACAAACGATTATATTAAACGCATGAAGTTATGATTTTACAACTCAAAACGTATATCCACATGTAATATTTTATAAAGATTTCTAGAATGATTCGTTTTGGAGGGAAGCACACTAAATCTATAGTACTATTAAAAAAAAAACTGTAATTGTGTCCCACTGAATATCTCAACTCGCATTATTGTAAATAAACTATAAGAAAATCTATGTGGTTTCGAATATTATTACCGTACGATGCGAAGGCGACAAACGTAATATAAAAATCATAAAATGATTTTCAACCCATTTGAATACGAAATATCTGTCGCTGGAAACAATACCTACGCTGATGTAGTATAACGAGCGCTCACAATTATCTAGTCAAATATTCTGTTGAAAATTAATTGCGAACAAACTTAAACAAAATGTATACAGGTATGTTTGTAAAAATTATTCAACGCGAGAAAACGAATGGCTGTGTTATTATTTTGTTGATTGACATTAAACCGTTTATTGAACAATCGACGTAAAGTTTGTCACGCAAAACAGTGAATATATTGTATTTTTTTTTTTTTTTTTTGCAAAACCTAATAGTTTCTACGCAGATAACACGTGATTTTTGCAGCAATTGTGATCAAGGTCACGCGCACGTAAGAAAGTCCTGTGCCGGAAAGCATAGAGCATTTTAAAAATATCTGTTTAGATACACAATGTTTTCTCGACTGAACTACACGGATCTTGATATGATTAATGAGCACACCAGTTGTATACCAATACTGTGGTAACAATAATTACATGGTTGTCATTTTGTTTTCGTTAGTAAATTGTTTATTTATGTTAATCTCTTTTTTTAATGATTATAATATACAACCTTTAAAAATATTTGTTACTGTTTTATAAATTTGTATGTATTTGTATGTTTATTATTCTTTTATAATTTTATAAAATAAACCATCGTAAGTAATTATCAATGTGGCACTCGATTAAAATAATTTAAGTCTCAGGGAACAAATATTAGTCATATCGACCTTTAAAATGTTTTTCTCATCACGCCTATAATCAAAACAATAATACTTTATCTTTATCAAATGGACCGGTAGAAATTTCCTGTACCATTGCTTGCATTTTTCACTTTCGAATTTTCTCTGCATTACGCACCAAGTGTAATGATATCAGACGCGTACCGTGCACATCACCGGTATTATCTATCGGTTAATGTCCTGCTATTACTACCGCTTTTATTCAAAGTTCTAAATTAGATCTTATAACAGGTCTTACTAAAATATAGTTTTTATACGTTTTATATAGACACACAATATTTTAAATGATTTTTTGAAATCATTTTTATATCTCATCATATTATATTATAAGTAATCAATCATATTATAATTATTAAGTGTGGTGTACCTGTAAATTAATTCCGTGCTAGTAAATTGTAATACATGATTTTTTTTTTTTAACAGCTTTTCATACACAAAAAATATTTATACATATAAACACATATCAGTTGGTATATTAAATGCAGATATTTTTTTTTAAGCAGCCACACGTCTATGCAAAATATAAGTTGTCAATATATTTTAGACGTTAGATCGATTAGTTATTCACTATATGCTAATCCGCGATTTCGCACGTACTCCTATACTATATAATTAAAACCGTATAAACAATCGAATTTATAAGTGAAGTTGAACGTGTTTTTGATAACCTTCTCGGACGTCTCACCAACGACGGCGGTATTCGTACTGCACGGTACCTAGTATAATATTATGTTAAAGTCGAAAAAAAAAAACAAAAAAAAATCACCACGAATTTCCGCCTCCGGAACCACCCGTTAAAAGAGATAATACAATACCGTATTAGCCACGTACATCCCGCGGGTACGCGAAGCCTCCTGCGCAAGCTCATCAATAAAATCGAGTACACATTACGCGCGCGTATGTATTATAATTAACTTCACGGCTTACCGGTCATGTTTTCGCCTTGCACGTGAACATTAACGTATACAAAATAATATATTATACGCGTTAAATCCACCGGGAACCGACTCATCGTTTTGGCATTCACGGTGGCAGGCGAAAACGCGTTACATATTATATTAATATTATTATTATTATTATTATTATTATTATTATACATGAGGAGGCTACGTGTGTCGCGTATTCTATTACCGTAGACATCATTGTCGTTAATAGGATCTCTGATATTGGGTCCGCACCCCGAAGGCGACACTAAGTTTTATATTATATTATTATGGTTTGTCCTCAATCTAATCGATTCTCGTCCAGTGGCTCGCGTCCGAGAACGGTCGTCTACATAATAACAACGTTAAGTTTACAAACCTTGGGACACTGCATCATCAGCAGTCTCTCGCGATAAGTAAGTACGACCTCAGCGCCACCGCCACCAACACAGTGTTTTCATAACAGCGAACCGAGGGCTCCGCGATAATAGCGAACCGGCAATAAATTATATTTATTTTTTTCAGGTTACCGAGCTCGTGCGTATGATTTGAATGTTTAAAACCGTCTCATTGTCAACAGCGGGCGGACGGACGCCGAAGAATGCGAGCGTACAGTCAGCCATTATTATATTATACGAAGCAAACGAAATAATTCGCGATGGCCGAAAAAAACGAGCACTGTTATTTATCGCTATTACGATGAATACGAACTGCAGTCGTTCTCTATGAAAACGAAGAATTCTTTTTGAATATATAATATATTATAATATAATATGGTTAAAGATACAATATAGACGATCCTTTTAAATGGTCAGTTTTCTGATTTTCAATTTTTCTGTCTTGAAAAATCTTCTGTTTTGATAATATGATTTTAAGTAAGTATTTATATAATTCATTATATTTTTTTTCACAACAAAGTATCAAATTTTAATATATTTTTAGGATTTTAATTTTCACAATGAAAACCTAAATTTATTTTATCAACAAGCTTATTATTAGATAAATAGAACAGCAAAGTGTAGTAAAAATTTCGCGGCATATATCTATTAAAGTTATTGCAATTTAACTATGCTCATTTGAACCTTGAATAATTATTGATACAAAATATGTATATCTATTCAATATTCTATTGTACATCAATATAGTTTAATATAATATACTTCGACGTTGAATAAATGATTAAAACAATTTTTAAAGGTCACAGTTATACAATAAATTAGAACTGTTTGCAAAAACAAAGTGCTATAATTATTATTTCAAATTTAAAACTTTAAATGAATCATAAATATAATACGTATTAGTGCGTGTGCAGACGATTCCACGTGCGCAATGTGCACGTAGCCAAGATAGCCTATATTTACCTGGTATTCGTGGTGTGAGTATACTGTAAAGTGAAAACCACCGTTTTGCCTTGAATGCTTTAAATGGACACTAGAAAACACGTTGATATTGTGTCGTTTTACATTTCGATTACAATCATTTGAAATAACGCTGCATGTACCTACATATCAAATATGCCAGTTGTATACAGAAATCGTTTTTTAAATGATTAGAAATAGTAATTTATACCTATATATATATACCTTCTATATGCCTATCTGTGATAGATAAATCCAATGTACGCGCATATTCAAACGTCATTAAAAAATACAACTAGGAAATAGTTGTTAAATGACGTTTGTATAAATGCAATGCATGCACATTAGACTTAGACTCGTATAATAATACATTAATACACATATTATATAATATATCAATGTATAAAAATGTAAAAACTGTGTAGGTATATATTATATTAATGCAATCATTGCGATGAAAATATTACAACAAATGTATTACAATAATTATTAATATATTCACGTAGGTACAAAACATATTAAATTTATCGGTATCATGATATTGTGTCATTTTTGTATTATTGTTAATAAAAAAAAAAAATTACAAACGTTGTGTTTTCATTTTAAAATTTAATTAATAACACTTTGTAGACTGTGTTATGTGTTATGCAGATTAATGTATCACGTGAATAATGATTATAAGTTTCGATAAGTATTTTCTTACATATGTAAATGTTTATAAAGGAAGACATAGTGGAGGAGGTCTGTGTTAACTATAAATAATTCTTTGTTAAGTCATCATTGTTTGTATATTGATTAACTGTCAGAATTCACGAACTTCATACATGTGTACCCATTTATCCATCATGTGTTATTAAATCATCACATCTCATGACTTTACTCGTGACTTCGTGTATGCAACTCCCTCTAAACAGTCTAAACTACCTATTCTCGACTCTATATATACTACACAATTGTTTTCATAGCTTTTATATTATCTTGTTGTTTATTATTATTATTTTTTTCGATCGATTTATGATGTTCACAACCCAGAACAACGATAAACCTTAAATTGATTATTTAATAGGCTATTTATTATACAACCGTTTTTATTTGTTCGCGTACTTAGAGTCTAAATGTTTTTTCAATCGAGTAAACGGTTTATCTGCAGTTTGATTATACTGTGGCGTAAACGGTTTTAGGCGTGGCGAGAAAATTAGACGAGTTTCGTGTCTATATATAATAATATATAGAGTTTCATCAGAAACCGTTCGAATAACGTGCACGATTTTATTTTCGGTGTAAAACCGGGGAGTAGAAAAAAAATTAAGACGACATTGTGTAATATCATATATGTGATAACAATGCGCCGATTACGACTTTCTAAACAATGTGTAATGTCCGAGGTGAAAGCTTTCTTTTCGGACCAGAATCGATATATATGCGTGTGTGTGTGTGTGTGTGTGTGTGTGTGTGTGTAGGGGAAAACCGGTTACCCCTGGCCGGAGGAAGGTCTCCACTCTCGGACACCCGAAGAATTCCCTGACGTAAACAAGTGGCGCGTCGTAATATCGGTCACCGTTGTGTACAATAATAATAAACATGTTTACAAAATATACAAATGATCAATATTGCGGGGATGGCAATGAAAATAATATAATATTATAAATTATGATATGACATGCAAATATGACATTCGATCGTGTATGCAAGTGTAGTATTGCAATCGTATACAGGACGATTCACCGAGCATGCTCATCCCCATTTTTATTTTATTTAATAATGAATTTATTTGAATTCTAACTTTTGACATTTTTAAGTAGACCTACTTATAAAGACCGTGTTTTAAATTTTTAAGATGTTCTTTTTACTTTTAGGGGTATCCTTTGGAGATACAAACTCTTGTTTTTCCAATAACAAGCAACCGTTTCTACTGTAAATTATTATTACTGAACATATTTTATCTGAAAGTTTTTAAAAATCGAAATGCAAACGAGTAGTTTTCAATGTTTTTATTTTATTTATTTTTTGTATTTAAGATCCACAAAATGAGTTAAGAAGATATCATGGAAATTATCGAGGTGATTTGAAAATATTATAACATTACACAAATACAAGACACTTCTTAAATAATACATGACATCTTAAACATTTAAAAATATGGTCTTTAAATATATTTCAAAATTTCAAGAATCAGAATTTGGATAAATTAATATTATCAAGTGCAAAAATACGGTGTGCCGCGTGGTGAATGACTGTATTATAAAACACATGTAGCTATGAAATATTTTCTAATTCTAGTCGGTTTTCAATAATTAAATATATATATATATATATATATATATATTTATAAATAATATTGAGACACTTTTTTCGCATTTTATTTATGAATTTGGAATGGAAATCTTAGGAAATATTCGACGGTAAATATTTGATGTAATAAAAGTTAAAACTAATAATATTAGGTTTTATTCATATTTTGTATTTCACGAGACGATGGTTATGATTATTAGATAGTATCAGCTGTTTTTTACTAAGTAGAAGTATACCAAACGACAGATATCTAAAAAAAAAACACACACATATACATTGTATATTATACATACATGCAAGTATAGGTACAGCTAGGGAACGATTGATTTTATATACGCCTATTATAGTTATAAATTTATAATTATTGCATTAAAAACATAAACGTGATGACTTCCAATTCGACTTTCTAAAATATGTTTTAGTCAATTTCTAGTACGCAATTTTATATTTATATTTAATTTATTTATTAGAAAGATATCCATATTTATTCAGTATAATATTTTAAATGTATATAATTAATTATTAAAAAATCAATTTTGATTCCTTCAATGCCTCTAGTGAAATCAATATTTACTGTTTATCCATACTGCCTACTTACCAAGTGACATTCTTATTATAAATTATTATAACTGATAAGATATAATTTATTATATACGAAGTTATAAGTATATGATGTAACGATTTTTTTTTAAATTTTAATAATGAATATTGTATAAATACGCACAATATACATATTAATGTGTATAACTACAGTTGTAAATTTGTGTTGTATTTAATATGGTTCTTTTAAATATATAAAATGATAAAAATATTTATTCATTCTGTGTACACGGCTTATCAGCACTAGCTCGGCCAGTTAAGCCACCCCTCACGGCTACATCATTATAGTTTCCCATACTGTATTATACCAATGTGTATTCCTCTCAGATTATTTCAAATCTCATAAAGTCCTTTCAACAAAAGTCCTTTAGAATCAATACTATTTTATTACTCTCTTACCAATACAGTTCTCAACCGTCTACTTTACCGATCATGTCGGTTCTGTTATATTTAACCTTTTAAAGTGATACTCGGTGAAATTGTAAGCCATAATATATTTTTTTTATTTTATTTTTTTTTTTTTTGTAAAATCCTTAGAAATAATATTTCTAAGGATAGTATTATGCAATACTTGTAGAGAATTATTCATTGTTTTTATTTATTTATCTCTCATATACTCACAAATCAATCATTTATAACTTTTCATCTAAAACGACAAAGAAAACAATTAAAAATAGTCAATAAATTTCAACTACGTGTAATAAATTACGATACGCATTAACTTAACACAAAAATAGTATACTTACACGTTTCATAAGAATAGCAGATCGTTGTGAAAGTTAATATTAGATAAAACGTTATATTGACGAATAAAATAATATAATTCCATAATACCTACACTATTATAATTTAAGATAACGAAATTAAATAAGTTTTGTTGGAAAAATAATAAATAGTACTTGTATTAAAATATATTGATTTTTTTCAGTTTGTCCATATGTGTAACATCCGTATGAATGCGAGCCAGGGTTCATAGGCCTCAATTAATTAAAATCCAAGATTTCAAGGCATTTAAAAATTTAAAATATAGGAAAATTGTATACGTTTCCCTCCCACTCGAAACAAAAAGTATATATATAATATGATAACAGTAAAAATTAAACCACATTTAATATCAATTCATTATCGGGTAAAATATATCTTACTTAATTAATAATACACTAATGTACATACCTAGCAAAGTCTATAAATATTAGGCATAATATTTTGGTTTATTTTATAAAATATTAGATAATACACTATGTATATTATACATATCGAACAGTTTTCAATATAAAAATTAAAACAAGTGTTCAATGTAATTTACAACATTTTAAAAAAAAAAATCACATAATGCACTAAAAATGTTTGATTAATATCAACGAGATTTTGAATTAATCAAAACTTTGTTTACATACAAAAGTCAATGTTAAAATTAAATATTTTGATTGATCCTTGACCCAGTAAAGAAAAAAAATTATAGCTAGCGTCCGTTTTATCATTTTTAAGTCGGGTGGGTCATATTATAATGGTCTTCAAATTTCCTTTCAAAACTGAAGGAAAAAATAACCCACATGTTTTACATTTTTTGTTCGATTTTTGACATAATTAGTTCAAACGTATTATGCCATACATGAGGCCAAAAACCCGGTTTAATTTAGTAATTTTAAAAACTAATTATGTTTTTAAAACACGTACTATAATATTGCTCTTATTTAAATTAATATTATTATTTAAATCACAAAAACACGGTATTATCGCATTAATGTTTACGTTTAATGATCAAAAAACTTTTTATCTGATCTATATGTTGTATCATGAAATCTACTGTGTATCGATAAAAGTTTTGACTTTTGAAGTACAAAAAACAAATATAATAAAGCATTAATGTAAAGCGCAAAGCTGGGTATTTAAATATAAACAATAACAAAACGGTTTCAAATACACTAAGATACAGTAATAAATTTGATATCAAAATTAATTTTTTAACATTTTAATATTATCTTGTAGTCACACGAACCTTACATAACAATTATTGTGACCCACAAAAAAACTCATCGTTGCTAATAGGAATTATTTGATAAATTAATATTGATAAAAGCTATGCTGTGTACGATACGATTAGAATGTAACACTAAAATGAATGTAATGGTTGTACATTTTGGATATGATTATCTGTTTATTCCAACAACGTTGACTGATCTATTATACAAACAGTTTTTCCAGGAATTAAAAGTATTTTTAATCGTTTCGTGTCAATAATATGATTATATGGATTGTCTTAAACTAATATATATATATAGTGTCCTATAATAATCATATTTTATTATGTAAACATTATATTATATTTTAACATATTAAGATAGGTATGTCTAATTATTACTGTGTAGTCATATTGTTGACCTGATCTATTCGTAAATGATATATAAACATAAATCGGCTATATAACTAAATTTAAATAAAACAATTATTATGAAAACTTTAAATTAATACAATAATACGTAAATTGGAAAATACAAGCATGTTCAATCTTGTGTGTAAAATAACAGATTTGAATTTGAATACAATACATATATTATGTTATGTATTTATTTTTTATTATTAAAACATGACTTAATACAAAATTAAAATAAAATATAAATATCGAATATTAAATTATAATAATATATTTTAAAGTTTTTGTGATCGATTTTTTTTACATAACCAAATGTAATTTTAAAACAACAATTTTGAAAAAAAAATAATCTATTTTAAAATGTTTTATCATGATTATTTTTGAAGTGTCTTACTATTCAAAATCGTAAAATATAACAAAACTTTCATTATTACCAATTATAAGATTTCAAGTTTTTAATTTTTGAATGATTCTATACATTTTTAATATAATTGAAACTGAATTTTATTCAAAGTATTTCGATATATAAAAATTGAATCCAAAATAAATAGTTAAATGCTTATAACTAATAAACTACTAGTGAAGAAATATGATTTTTATTAATTAAAAATCTCTGAATTATATTATGATTCGTAAGATAAAATTAAAAATGTAGTATCATTAAAAAATTAAAAACTTGAAAACTTAAAAATAATAATGAAGAAAATATTGTTATTTTTTTTTTTTTAGAAATTTTATATTGAAATGTGAACAAGTTATATAAAAAAATATTTTTAAACAAATTAAAACTTCAAAATAACGAATGTGCATACTTAAATGAATCACCTGGTAAACTTTGCCTACTATATTTACATAGGTATAAATAAGCAGTTATATGTCCACTCAATTTCTATTCTCCAGGTCCAAACTTAAAATATTTACTTTTTATCCAGTACTGAACCTCACATATTTACTTACGCGTTCTGATTCTACTTCAGAGATCTATTTTAAGTGTTTATAATAAATTCATCATAACTCGTTTAAAGGTTGAATAATTTTCAGGGAACCATTTTCAATTGGTTTATCAAATAAACATCTTATGAACGTTTAAAAGCAAAAATGTATCATATCTTTTATACATTGGATATATACACAATATTTTGTGGAAATATTCTAATTTATTTTTTAACTTACATTTGTTTACCTAAACAATATAATAACGCATAAGAATATATTGAATAATGCGTAGTTTACAGAAGAGATATAAGACGCGTTTTTTCCCAAACTCTTCATTGTTTTACCATAACTTATTACATTCATTGAGAAAACAATAATCGTTAACAAATTGTTATCTTTAAGTTTATTTTTATATTATAATACATGCTAACACGTCTAAGATACAGCCCTGAGTACAATTCTGGCAATAAAAACTGTGATAGCAAATGTTTTAATAAAATATAATATATAAGGTAAAATCTGATAACAAATCAGATGTTCTTGTGCGAAACATGTATGTATGTTACTTACGGGTACAGGTGGAGATCTGGATTTAGATTCCGTTCAAACTTACATTATGAAGATAATAAATTAAAGACCTTGGGGAAAGAAAAAATCTAAATGACTTGACATTTTAATGTTTTTGTGTTGAACTGACAAACTGTATTATTAGAAGTACAATGTAGTGCAATAGTATTTCTACATTTTTTAAAGACATCAGTAATTGTATCATTAAAATGTTTATTATTATAGGTCACTATAGATCATCGTACATAAATATCATTAAAACTATTTATCTAAATACAAATATATGCATGTATATTTTTGTATAAAATGACCAACACGATTTGCCATATCTGTGATACAACTTAATAGGTATGCTTTCAAATATAAATAATGCAAATCCAATCAGATTATATCTAACAGAAATATATTGTGTAGTAACACAGTAATAAGCATAAAAAAAAATCGTGAGCTTTTAAATACCAACCCATATTTAACATGGTTATGAGTGCATTTTTTTAAAAATTTTAAAACAATCGCATAAAACCAAATTATTCTAAAAATATATACGCATAATACATATACGCACATGTATTCATATACATATACTATCGTATTGATTTATTTTTATTCAAGCCAAATTTAAGACGTACCTACCTATAGTTAAAATCAAAATGTATATTAATATAATGCTAAAAAAGAACTTTGTGTTGAAAATAGACCAAGGGTAACCATAAATTGTCATTAAAATCATTTTAATGATATTTATGTTTCAGCGTCTACTTTACTTTGAAATTACTTTTGAAAACCTTAATGAAAAATGTTGTAATGACTAATAAATAATGCATAATATATGATAAAACAGACAATATAACGGATTTTCAAGTACTTTTAACAAATAAACATCATATTACAACTGTTGTGTAAATTTGTACAGGTCATATAGATAATATTTGAAAATAAACATTTCAGATTTTTTTATGTTACAAGGACAAGTATAACACAAAAATAAGTACCTATGCAGGCATTTTCAAAGAAGTTTGAATGTCCAGAAGACAATATGTTACGGTTTGATATTTTCATAAGTATAACCATGAATCGTTTTACGCATAATTTTATACATTTGTTGATAACCCTAAAACAGAAATAAAAGCAAAATAATGTCCTAATACGATACCTACCATATATATATGTGTGTGTGTGTTTGTGTATTTTCGTTGGGAACTATTGAATGACCTTTTACACTACTATATACATTCAACCTGTTGTAGTAGCATTAATAGTATATCATTACAACGGCTACTTGTAATATAATATAATTATTATATAATATACCTAGCCACCAGCGTCAGTTTTACAGGTGTCTAAGAATTACATTATGACCGAGTCAGTGTGGAGCATACCATCACATCAAGGTTTTCTATGTTTTGATTTATGTGTAGAAACTGCGAAACACGGAAATTAAAAGGTTCGTGTTTAATTTTTAATTTTTAATTTGTATCGGTATTTTATTTTTCAATACATTTTTGTGTTTAGGATAGTGTTGAAAACAAGAATATTTATTCAATCAATTTTGTTAAAGTAGAATACGGAACTGATTGAAACTGATTGACGATCGTTAGTTTCTCGCGTATTAATTGTTGTTAAATTAAACAACTTTTATTTATTTACTAGTTAAAAAAATCTTAAAAAAAATAATTCAAACACGAAAATATGAATATAAAAGAAAATAACATAATAAATATAATAAACACATGTAAATCCATTAAACAATTTAAACAAAATTTTTAGTTTTTTCGATTTTCTTCTATTTGATAAGCTTAGAGTCTTGGACGATTAAATGTATCTGACAATAGTTGGTAAAGAAAACGCTGGTACACATGAAATATTACATTTAAAAACCATAAACATGGAAAACGATTTTTAATATTCTCAAAACATTGAAAATGAGTCTTTTGAAAAGTAAGAGTACAACAGAAATATATTGAAGTTTGGATCTGACTAAGAAAATTAATAGTGTATTTAACATATTAAGCTTTATGAAGTCCTTAAAATTTATATTCATGAAGCTTTAAATAAATGTTTATTTGTAAAAATTATTTATAAAAGTGTTTATAAAAACAAAAATAGAATTAAAAATTAACACCTAAATCAGACTTATTGACACTAATATATGGATTATCATACATTTATTGTAGCAATAAGTATCAGTTTTTGAAATTTATATAAAGTATGTAATAATAAGTAGTTGGCAAATAGGAATACCAAAATGTTTTAAAATACCTATACAAATAACTGTTGTAATAATAACTTGTAATGTGTAAAGTAATATTATATACTCTATCATTTAATTACCCAACACTTGTTACTGACAATATTAACATAGGTAATACGTAAAAGTAATGATATATTAGTTTTTTAAAAAAACCCGTATAATAATATCGTATCGTAAAGATCACTCAAAAATGTCCCGTGGATATCTTATGCGAAAGGAAAAATCAACACAGTGCCATACCTGCGGAAAACTACTTACAGTCAAACACCTCACTGTGCACTGTCAGAACCACATGGAAACCAGTAGTAGTCTAGAGGTACAAAGCCAGGGGTACACTGGTACCAGACAACCTCTTCGAAGCTCTGAGCCCAATCGAAGATAACAACAAAAACATTATTTTATTTATCAAACTTATTGATTTGTATAACTCAATCTGAGAAAACTTATATATTAATTCATGTGTAGTAACGTTTTATTTTTATTTCATTTGTGAACGCTAATAACCTAAGTTGTCGATGCCGTACATTGTACAGAGAATAAAATAAATATATTTATGCGTATTGTACTGTACCATAATAATATATTCTATATGTATAGTGTATATACGTATAGATGATAATTTAGGTAATTAATCACACCGGATATTATTTGTTGGTATAGCCACCATTGTAGGTATATACCTGTTTACGGGGCGAAATGTCTCTGATACCATGACAACTACAGTGACGTTGTAAAAATAAGATAAGATTCGTTTTTAAAAGTAAACACTAATATTATATTTGGTCCACGAAATGAAAGAATCGAATGCTGTCGTGTTGCACGCGGTGGCGCCACCAAGATCATAATATTATGCGTATATTTAATTTCTGCATACCGCGCAGGCGGGCGGTGTACGAAGGCAACAGAAAGAGATCGCAAATAGCACACCCAATACCTAGGTATTATACATTTATATATATATATATATATATGTATATCGTTGAATAAATAGGTAAATTGTATATTAATTTAATAATACTTTATTATTGACGTGTGCGCGCAAGTAGTGGATACAGTAAGGTGTGTCGCATGACTATCCGTCGCATATTATAGTACAGAGTCGGCGGCGATTCGAATATAAACAAAATGCCGAACGCATTTCATCCGAAAATCGTTGCATCAGTGGCGCCCCTCGTCCGTCCGCATACGCTAGACGGTGCACCGAACGTCCCTGGGAGGTCGCCGCCAATCAACGAACTTGTGCCGTTTAAGTAGGTCGTCGCCGTCGTAATAATTGTCTTGATTTTTTTTTTCTACTAATAGTATGAGCAACAATATTACATTTTAAACGCATTATACGAATATTATTCATTTTTTATTCATTTACCTCACCATCAGATAACGAAAAATATCGTTCACGAGCGAGCAATTTTTTCTCTCGCGCCAGTGTTCGTGGGTTTCGATCGAACTGCCAATAATATGTTTTTCGCTTTGTCTAATAACAACACGCGTAAGTGAAATAACCGCGCGCACCGCACTGTACGCATATAATATACAGGGTGATTCGCCGAGCATACTCATTATCGGTGTCTTCAATAATGTATATAGTCAATAATCTGATTTTTCGGCATTTTTAAATATATATATATATAGAGAGAGACCATATTTTTAAATCCTCGAAAGTTTTTCTACTACATAAGGAGTGTGGTGTTGGGAATACAAACATCAGTTCGGTGTTTCAAATGTTTCAACCCATTTTTACTACTGAAAATTATTTATTGTATAATCTTTTTGAAATTGTACCATCCTTATTCAAAATGTAAATGATTAGTTTTTGATTTATTTTACTTTTGTATTCTGAGGATAATGTCAGCTTTGAGCTTGTAGTCAAGGCTCGTAATAGCTTATATAGATCGTTTTGTGGTAATATTATCGCGGAAATGGGGTGTGCGTGAAAACAACCCACGCCGCGGTTCGCCAATGGTTTTGGTAATCATTTTAGCTTCTTCTAATTCTATAGTCTTATCACTTGGCTAGCATGTACAGCACTACACTCGATATGGGCACGTTAAACCTTTACTGAGGGGGGGGGTCGTAAGACGAATGACATATTATTATACACGGTTAACGTATATATATTTTATAAGATCATAACACATTATACTCTTACACACACACACACATGTTAGAATTCGCCATCGTCGCAACAAGTTAATATTTCTTCACGACTATAAATCCTGTAATACCGATTTTCAACGGAATATCTATCACATTGCCGTCGTTATGATACAAAATGAAGAATTATCATATTACATCGTCATTATACAATACGTGCTCCGCATATTAATACCTTTGCATCACATTATAATGCTGTGGGGCGATACCCACCGCTCGTTTTTGATGTCGATCGATTTGCTCGCGCAATTATTATACCTACACACCGCAATAGACTGGACGGTGGTCAGCGTTTTTTTGTTACAACACTACTTTTGTGTTGATGTATATGATACGTAAGAGCAAAATAATACATTTATTAATATTTTACCTACTGGGTATGTATACAATATGCTATATACTCCAATAACTAAAGTAAAACACAATTTTCAGAATTAATATATTATTGTATAGTTTTTTTTTTATTAGTTATCAATTATTAATATTAAATAAAGATACATTATCGATGCAAATGTCATATAGACTTGTACCTACGAATAAATTTGGATCTACTGAGTCGTCTATACAGGCGTGGACTGGCCAATGGCACACCGTGCGCTTGTTTTACTTTACCCTTCTACCTAAATACTTGATCTATAAATTGTAAATTGTAATAATCACCATGTCCATACGTTCTTGGGAATATAACCAAAGTTAAAAATGTTTTTAAATTTTCCATAAAATCATAAATGTATGCCCTTATATACCATCGCATAGTTTTATATCACAGTCCACCACCCCCTCGTCTATACACCAATTAAATGGACATTTTATTGGCTATATACAATTCATATTAGATTAATTCATCTCAATGACGGATTAGTATTTAAATATTATATATCTATAATATGTAATATGTATAAGTGTCAACTGTCTCGAGAAAATCATGTTTAATATTAACAAATTTAAAAATATTAAATCCTAACCGTGTCCTTATTTAAAACAATTGTCTAAGGAGCGAAAACTTGATTGCATAATTTTTAATGCTTGCTTTAAACACATTGATAAGTTTTAATAAACTCTAAAAATTTAAAACTGTATGATAAATTTGTGTTTAAAATTAAAAATCGATCACGATAAAATGCAGATGAACAGCAATACAGACAATTTCAAATAACTATTATTACATACCTATTACCTGTATTATGGTATCTGATCAACATTTACAACGAGGGACAATAATATTAGTTATAGTAAGAATTATATCTTGAAAATAGATTGAATTATTAAACCGAATAATAGCTGTTCAGTGCACACGGGGTAATAATAATCAAGAATAATTAATTAGATTATCCAATATGAAGGATACTTCATATCCAAGTTTCTGTCAAATTGGAAGACAGTGATATTTTGTCTCTGGTATCTAGGACATACGTTACATACGTTGGGACATCTAATTGTTTCGAATTAAAATATTGAAATAAAAGACTATAACAAGGAGTAAGGAAACAACAGAAATGCAACAGCGTTTTTCGTAAAACAATATTACCATTGCACAAGATCTACAAATCATAATAATACAGAGAACTGTACTACAAGCATATATATCGTATATACACGATCGGAGACTCGACGAAAAGCTCAAGAGTTGTTCACAATAGACAAAACGTTCTCTTTTACACAAACCAAGTAAATGACAAGAGAGCGATCTGGATTCATGTGAAAGGCGATTGGGAAAAATTGTTAAAGAGGTCCGTACCGAACAGAATACGACTGATACCTACAACTCTACAAGAAACGAATCTTCGGAAAGACCAGATTAAAACGTGTGCTCATACACGCGCATATCATATTATTATAATGCATTATACAGACGAAGCTGTGAATAATTTAACAGATTTTATTTTTAATTATCATAATAGTGTAATGTATAACGCGTTACGTAATGGTCTGGTTATGTCAAAATGGGTCCAGGAATAATATTATTACCGCTGATTTATAGCAATACGCGCATATTATGCTGATGATTTACGATAGGTGTTTTTCAATCATAAGATACCAATTAAAATTTATCCTAGTCACGGCTGCTTTCTAAGAAAAATATGTGTTTCACGCACCTGTGGCTGCAATACCGATACGATATTTAGTGATGTCTCTCGCGTGTAAATAAACACCTAAACGTTTATCATATATTATTAAATTACATTATTATTAGGTGGTGCGCAAAGCACGAAAAACAAACATAACATTTTCATTTAAAATGTTTTATGTAATCAATACGCTATGGTGATTTACCATAAACTTTATATAATAATATAATCGAGCAAACAATAAGCAGCTTCTAATTTATGAAAAAAAAGAAAGTGCCTCTGTGATGTTTATTCATGTAGATATTCCAAAAATAATATACGTATGTGTGTAACATAATAGTGTGTGTTAAATCTCCATAAAAATGCATCGACTGGCGGTAAATTATAATTCTAATAAAAAATCTACCTCATTTTGGTTTTTATTCCTCTAATTTTCTAAACTTGATTATTTTTTATTCGTTGCCAAACATGGTTCTACTGCACGTCTGACTTCTTATACGTTTTATGACAAAAGTTAAATTCAATGAAAAAAATTATACACATTTATTTGACATTGATCGAAATTGTTTTTATGTTAATACATTTTCAAGGACACAATAATGTATTACAATGTATTGTTTGAAGTGATATTTTAAAGGAGTTTGACCGTTAAAATTCTCCTGGACCAAGTCCACTGATGCTTTTTATGCCTGAAATAACTGGTTTTCAAACAGAAAATGTACCAAATCTAATGAAAAAATAGTTTGGACACTAATAAAAACTGTATAAAAAAAGAAGAATGTTAATTTAAAATCAAATCGCTGTGCCTAGCAATAAGATTATTCAATACCGTTAATATATAATATTATACGGTTAAGACACGACGGCGATGTAAATCACATCATCGTCGCTTACACGTTTTCCAAAGTTATCGACATTATTACCTTTATAAGCTCATAAATGACGGGTTAACTGCGTAAAATAAATCGCATCGATGCGACGTTGCGAAGTATAAATACGCTCATGGATTAGGGACATAACTTATTATGACGTCATGTGTGTGTGACTTTAAAACGCCTTGTAAGAGATTAGACACTAAACTTACACGTATATAATATATTGTGTAGGTATATTATATTATCTCAATATAATTGAATTCCATTTTAAAACGTTTACGAAAAATATCGACAAGTCAAGCCGCTTGATAATATTGAATAAAAACTATCCGTGTTGGAAGTACAGTAGCCGAATTAATTTATTTGCTTTGCTTCTTTTCTTCTTGGGAATGACGATGAATTGTTATTGTATATTTATTTAGTATGTGTCCGATCTATGATCATGACTACGTGTGTAAGTCTTGGCCACGCAGTATTGTGAAACGGACTATTATTGTAACCGGTCGGAGTCGTACAAATTCAGCCCTGGCCAAATTTTATTGCGACTAAAATATATATAATATAATAATAAATAGTGACACCAACTTACGATCGTCTGTCATAAGATTACATTATTCTTCTTGCGTTCGACTAATTTTTGGGGAAAACATCCGTTGACACGTAGAAACTCACGGAACACGATATCATAATATTTCATCAGAATCGTATGTGTTCAATTTTCGAATTTGTCTGTGAAACATTGTATTTTACACATACGTATTTAACCCTGAATGCCGCACACCAACCTGTCTGACTGTCTACTGCTCGGTCCGGTAAAACTAATTGCTAAAATGTCTCGTATTTAAAAAATTCGTGTTATCTATTAAAATTAATTTTCGTGTCTATACGAGGTTTGTGATGTTTTGTTAAATCCGATTGCATTCCATTATCGTTGTGTGTTATACGCGTTTACTGTGTATTACTCCTGTTCGATGACGTCAACTTACAACTATGAGAAAATATGAAATTATATTATGATATACAAAATAAAAAATAAAACACTACCACCCGTACCCGTGTTGGGTTTTTAATGGAAAAAATAATGAAAAACGATGATTATATACTCTCTATATTTGGCACTTTGCGATATTGATCGAGACTAAATTAACCCGTACGAAGCGAGTATTATAATTTATAATATATATATATATATATATGTATATGTATGACACGTTTCGTCTTCGAATTGATATACATGTTAAGACGGAGTTGAATTATATCGTCATATTAATATTATAATATATTAAAACGTGCATACTAATAACATTGTGACGACGGTATACGCAATATTGACGGGAATGTTTTTTTAATACTTCGATCGTGAGTGAATTATTATTGACGGACTCCTAATTTGGCATCCAGTGACCGGGCAACTCATTTCGTATCCGTTTATGACGCGCTGATTCACATAATAATACGTGTGCAACCTTTACATTATAATGTCGTACTCGGGACAAGTTCAAACCGACCGCGTAAGTATAATATTTAAAATAAAATACGTTTTCAAGGGTATCGCAGTATATCATATATAGAGGTAGGTACCTGCATATTTTATTATCGGCGGCGGTAATAATATCATGAATAATGAAGAAGTTAATACGCTCCGCCCGGTCGACGGATCTCTTATAGCAGGAACTAATTAAACTAATTACCGCGGTAAGTAGTCGGATCGATAAAAGTATATATATATATACATACGGCATGATGGCTGCACGGCGGTTAAGTCCTGGCGGTCTCGTGTTGTTCGCGAGATTCGATCATGCGTCGTTTTTCCACATCGAATATCATAATCGCGCGTGATATGCAATCATTCAATTTGAATAGATGACTTCAAAACACCTAATTATCGTCGCGGTAGATCGGCGAACGAGACACACGTACCAGTAATATAATACTATATAGTATATAGTCGGTGCACTCTCGTAGACGACCTCATCCGTGCACTTATCGTACGGCCGTTACATGTATATGTACATAGACGTACCTATGTGTGTGTACAATACGATATCGCGGTGTGATGCCCCTGCGCGTTAAAAATACGTGTATAATGTAATATTACTGTTTTGCGGTACACGTAATGTACGTCGTTGTATACGTCGCCCTGTTCGGATCCGTTACGATTATCGTGAAAACCAAAACACCTACTGCCTATATACTTGGACGTGTCTTCCATAGAAATAATCGGGTGGGTTACCCAGGCACCCCTATGTTCGAATTTTTTATTTTATTTTTTTTTTTTTCATCCATTAATTGTACTATAACTTGTACCAATGTACCAACAGTTTTAAAATGTGTACCTAAATATTTTCCACATATCAGTTTATCGACGGTGCGACACGTTACGGTTTATTAAACGTAAACAAACATCTGTGAATAGAAGACGCTGCAACTGGTCACTGCAACTATTATAAACTATAGAGATAACAAAATAAAAAAAAAAAAAAATGGAAAAAAAAAAGCTGTGCATGGTAGGTATATCTGAAGACACATATATTATGTGCCACACGCGACATCTTCATAAGGGATTTCGAGAGAGAGAGAGAGAGAGATATTTTCAGTGCATTCTACGGTAATCGATCAACCCGCAATTCTCCGGTGAATATTTTTACTTCTACACGTCACAAGTAGAAAATTTAAATTAATTTTTTGCTCATATTGTAATAAGATTATACGTTGTGAAAACACGACATTGGCGCGTGTAGTGTTTTACAATACATCGTCGGAATCGTTAATAGACACGCGCGATTTCTGATTGGCTTACACGTCGCTATCTTATATTATTCACTCGGATATACCCGAATGATATACATTATGTTATGCTTATATAAGACTACCGATGTAATTAATTTAATGTGTTGAATGGTCTGTTCTTTTAGTATCCATCGTGTATCCATTACAATAGTACGAAAATTATGATTAATTGAAATTTAATTTACTGGTATACATTTGGTAAAATACACATTCACAATGTACACCTGGTAATACTCTTAATACCTTCAGCGATAATCGTTTAAGCAGTTCTAGAAGTTACAAATCTCACAAAAACTCGAGGTCACCGGTCGAGACTACACTTGCATAATTATAATTGTTTTTCCTAGAAAGTACATTTATTTAAGACACATGAGATACAAATATATAGTACAGTCAGCTCTGATTTGTATTTCAAAATCGAATGGATCATGTTTAAAAATGTAAACAAATCCTACATTGTAAATTAAATAAGATTACCGAATACCGATAATATATAAATTTGACCTATAAATTCAATATTATATTTGTGTAATCGTGTATGCTTACTTACATAGTTACATCTTAGCATTGAAAAACACGGGCAGTAAGTTATTCGCCGCTATATAGACTAATTAACACCTATAATAATTGGTCAGACGAATTTGTCTGTAATCAACATGTTGATTTTTATAAACAAATCATAAGTATGAAAAGTTTGCGGATATACATCATACATATTATAATATATATTTATTATAATGCGTTTTTATGTTAGAATAATAAAACCGACAGACATACCAACAATATCATTATAACATTATAACATTATTATCTCAATAAAAATAACATTTATTTTAACAAATTATGTTTTACTATATGATATTGATTTATTTATTTTTGTGAAATTTAAATATTTTGACATTGTCAGTGTTCCCATAAACACTAAACATACATTATAAGATATACTTTGATGATAACGTTTGTAATAATTAGTCTTGTAATTTTAGTGAACGAATAATATTATGCGTATATGGCAATATTTATTTTTTTTTTTTGATAGTTCTCACGTACCGAATCAAATATAATATTAACTATATAATTATTATTAATATAAATAAGCGAACCGGTATCTAAGACTACTTATTACTATTCCTTAATAAAGTAAAACACGATTTTAATTATTTGCACCGTATCATATAATTTACCTTCAATATATTTGATTACCCTCCATAAATATAAATATAAAGTTAGGATATTTTAAGTTCGTTGTTATTTATTTACATTTCCTGTAGACTTTAAATATTCACGTTTAAAAATTCAAAAATAAAATACGATACGTCATAATAATAGTAGTTTAATATAATCCCTCAAATATACGTAAATATTATACACCTATACAGTATACACGAATCGTATGAAACCGTCGGCCACGATATTCTATAATATTACCTTTATAAGACACACAAACAAACATTAAAATTGAATAGGTCGGAAATGATTTTATCATATAAGACACTACAACTATGTTTTCGAGTTTTATTAATTATAAATATATTTCATAAAATAAATTTTATTTAAAGTTCCTATTGTTAATAGTTTACCGTGGTGAACTGTCGTTTTCAAAAAAGGGGGCATGTTATGATTAATTAACTTATAGATAATATTATACTTTTTAAAACACGTATATTACGTCATAATGATATACTATTTGTCTGCGTGTGTTATATTTTCTCGAAATATAAAAAAAAAAATATTTAATTTTATCTTTATCTGCTCAAATATTTAATTGCAGTTATAACTGCACTGTGATTTCGTATAATTAAAAAAAAAAATTATTTTGTTTATCTATAATTTGTTCATACTCACGTCATATATAATGCAGTTTACCCTCAAGTCATTAACACACCTTTCAATGTCGATGTAACAATTTCAAATACACGAGTAATTTTTTGTTATGCATTTTTGAGATAATTTTATTGCTAAACTGTGCATATCATATTTTCCTTGTTAGAATATACTATTAAATTTTGTACAACTAAGCTACGGTAACAATATATTTATGTTAGCAATTTATATCATTATTATATAGCAATTTGTTTTTTTTTCTACTCCAATGAATATATGATTGAATCGTTTGAAGTTTTTGATCATCGTACCAACATAATCAGTTTTCGATTACAGTATGTATTTTCATGTTTGACAGAGTAAGTGACCGAATTAATTTTCGTTAATTGTTCATCCAGAACACGTCGACTAACGTATACATTATAAGTATTTAAGATGGATAATTTAAAGATAATATGATTTACATTTGGATAAGGTTTACATTATCCGGGTAAAATTGTACTCCTCTATCTATATGTATTTAGACCTTATCATCAATATAATATATTATACACCTTGCATATTTGCCGAACGGCCGTTACTAAGGTTAGGATGTCTATGCACTAAGACATGTATGAATATGTATGCACTCACTACCTATATAAAATTAAATAAAATAAAAATACATACATTTTAAAAAGATTTGAATTGAATAATTATTGTTTGTTTTAAATGTTCCATTGTAAATGTTGTCTATTTAGTGCTAACACGTATATATTTAAGTAGGTAACTTAACTCCATATAACCATATAAAATTCTTAACAATAAATAAGTGGTAATATATAAAATACAGATAACCAAACTTTTTTCAGATTTGGTTAATAAAATATAAAATTACGGTATTTTTCAGTATTTTGCAACGAAAACCGTCAAATATGCGCTTAAAAACAGAAAAACACAAATAATTAAATAATACACTTATAAATAAAAATTGGTAAACATTTTGATATTTTGAATATAGATATCATGAAGCACATTTATGTATAAGAATGGAAACCTTCTATATTATATTGTGCCAAGAGATGAAATGCTTTGAACAAAATTAATGTCAAATAAATAAATAACGAACAACATTATTATAATATCAAAACAACTCTGAGTTTTGGGATTTGATGTGAAAAAACGTAGGTACAACATTTTTAAGCAATGATAAATTTTAGCATTCAATAGCGATTATGAGTGGAGCTTAATTTACCCAAAAATAGTTTATAAGTACGTTGTGTAAAAACAAGAGCAGTGCTTAAATGCATTAAATTGTTTTCATAACTCCTTAAAAAAATCATGATTTCAAAAATTACCTATTACCATTTACATGAATTTTGTCTTTTTATTTTACTACTAATCAATTGATTTCGAATTCGATTTGTACATAATACGTAGTACATCCCATTCTCGTACAAACCATTTACATATATGGTTCAGTCTCTTTATACAACTCTACAATCCCGAATAAATGCTATATTTTTCGATTTATATATTTTATTTTAAATATTAAATATATATAATAAAATTTCTTTTTTTATTCACTTTAAATAAATATCAATGCATATTGAATAAGTTATCATATATTCACAAAAGATATTCAACGCATACCTCTGATTTTTCGATTTTTTCAGATCTTGAAACTTAAAGTGTCGATTGGCGATTAAACCGATAAATCTAAAAAAAAAGATACTAAACTAAGTTAATAATCAAATATTATTCTGAATCGTAATAAACAGTCACCAATTTGTTAATAGTTAGCTTATATCATCAGATCTTAATATCCATGATATACAGCATCCAGCTATGGTAACGCTAAGAATTTGAAGAATGTAGAATAAAAAGTTGTTTTACCATAACAGATTAATAATGCAGACAATTATTTAAAACATTAATCACATTTGATAAATACTCTACGTAATTGATGCATATATGATTGATAATATCTACTATAAGTGTAATAACACTACATTATATAAAAATAATTAGGTTTTTAGCATTGTGTAAAATATTATTTATTTTATATTTTATTTTTATGACTTAAATTAACTAAAACTAATAATTCATATTATGCTTCTAATTGATCCAGCCTACCTTTTTTTTAAAAGCAGTGTATTTATGTCTTTATTGGTATATTTAACATTTATAAAAAAAAAAAATATGCTTTAGAATAAACAATTTTAAATACTGCTATTTTACATTGGTTAGAACTACTAAAAAGTAATATATTAAAAATTAATCGATGACAAAGTTCGACTTTTTAAAAATATAGAAATTACTAATACCTAAAACTATTAAGTACAAAGTATACAAAGATATAATAAATAACAATCAATATTATAGTCTTAAAGGTTTTATATAAATTATTTATATTTACAAACTGTCTTAAAATACTATATCATATCTTTAGAACCTAAACACAACACAAGTCGAGTGCAATAGTTGTACGTTGAAATTAGACAGCACTTTAAAGTATAATATCATCCGTGAACAATATAAGAAAAGAAAATATTTTTAATATTATTAGTTATGTGCACTTTCTGTTTAGTTTGATAATGTCTAGATTCTAAACGATCCTGGTTTTTATGTGACTCATCTACCTATAAGTGTCGGAGTTCATAATATGTTTTTGTGGTTCCGAAATGTAATTTTGGTCACTCATTAGAAGTACACAATTCACGTTGTTTCAGTGGCAATAACTTGAGAAAATCGTTCTGTGTTACTTTTCAAACAGGCCTTTCTATACCGTTTTGAGTTTAAAACTTTTCTTATTCACTTAATTCCTTTAATTTCAGTAGGTATATACTTCTCTTATCAATAGGTTTATTTTTGTAGAATTTCGTACTTTTGTTAAATCTTATAAATCAAAAAGTTATTTTTTTAAATATTATACATCTTTGTTTTCTAACTATTCAAATAGTATTCAAATAGTTACAAATATTGATTAATATTAATTTTATTAGATTTATATATGTTTATATATAAAAATAAAAATAATAATTGGTAAATAAAAATGTATTATGTATTCGTTATTTTATGCTAACTACAACCTTTACAAATAATACTAGTACTTATTAAGATAAAAAAAATCATTCTCAATTTTTTTGGCTAAAAGAAAAAAAAATTATTTATTAAGTTTTAAATTTTAAAATAAATATACTTAAGTCAATATTAGTATTGTTTAAGAATGTTAACTGAGATAAGTTTTTAATACTATTAATAATCATAATAAATTCATATTATTATATACCACCAAAATTGAGTTATTCAATTTAATAGATATTTCCTGATAAAAAATAAATTTAAAATAAACATACATAATTTTTTAATTTAAAATTTAAATTTTTTTCATACTTTTACGTACCTAATTCTTTATTATTAGTCGTATGTCAGTGACTATTACATTTATAACTCATAAATTCTACACAGGCCTTAACACATTTATTTACATTGGATCTGTGTAAACTATTTAAATATTTGTCGTGGTACAAATACTACAAATAGCTTCTCACTTTTTTGAATATTTACAAGGATAGAAAATTTGTCATATATTTTTCAAAATTATTAAAAAATGTATAAAAAATAAGTAAACATTTTTATGGTTCTAAATTGACCATAAAAAAAATTGTTTAAAAGTTATACTGAGAAATTTTTATTTAAAAAATTAATTTTAATAAAAGAAATAGTAACTAGTTTTATTTAGCTATTTTTTATTACAAGTATACAATAAATATAATAAATGAAAATTTAATTTTAGTTTGATAATAAGTTTGTTATAATATAGTAAATTTAATAATATTGAATAAATGGGACTATACAAAATGAAGAATTCTATTAATGGTAAAACTTATTGTAATATTGATTTTTGGAAATAAAAGTTATTTGTGGTATTTAAAATGTCTGTTACAATTCGAATAAAAATAAACAGTGAAAATGAAAGTCATTTAAAGTTGACACTCGACCATCAACAATGTAATAAGTCCACAAAATTTCACATCAGTACGCTAGTTAATACTTAAATAGCCATACGAATCTCGTTAATAGAGCGCATACCGAGAGTAATAAACATCTTAATTTAGTTGTAATTAATCAATAAAGGATCTAAAAAAGTAATACACGGTTTATATATTTTATTCTTTTATAAACTTGGTCAGGCCGATGCAAAATTTTCTACAATGGATTAACAATAATTAATCATAATATTCTTTATAATCCATTGCAAACAATAATAATAAAACGTGACATATAACAATGAATTATATATAAAATACAAAATATAAAAATTAAAATGATATAATAAAAATAATAATTTATTTACGAAATAAAATTCGAATTTCAAACATATAACAATAACAGTATATGTGTAAATGTGTTACATAATATAGCAATAGTAATACAATAATGGATAATATACATAGTAGAGACATAAATTATAAAGAATTAATTATTAATATAAATTTAATAACTAAGTACTAATCCAAAAAATAATTATTTAAATTTTTTAGGGTTATATTAAACAAGTCCAAATTATTAATAGAGTTTCCAGTAGACATTAATACATTAGCAGACTAATTAGATATATAATTTGTAAATTAATATTAGATAAATAAAATGAGCATTTACTTCCAGAATTAAATAAAATTACTCTGACGTTTATTCGTTTCAAGAGCTCGGGACAATTGATTCAATTTTATAGTAATTTAAAGAGAAATTTAAAATTTAGCATATGAAATCATTTATTTAATGGAAATATTCAAAAAAAAAAACATAAATATTAAATTCCGCTAATTATAAAAGGATGGTTTTTCATTAGCCACCTGTATTATTATTAATAAGAGGACTATTTTATAGACAACCAAAAAAGTTAAAAAGAAACACGAACATGAAGGTATGATGAAAGTCACAGCTTGAGTTACCTGATACATTGAAATTAACTAAGCCAGGTGTATAAACATGCTGATCAATTAGTGTACTTAGTCCTAAGCATTCCAGCGCTGAAACATAGACGTAGCATTAGTTTATTAAATATTAAATAATATACTGTATTGATAGTCAATGAATATTATTATTTTTTTAAGATGTGTTTAAGGTGTTAATCATTTCTATTCTTAAATTTTAAAAGAAAAAATCTATACCTCTATAGATACTACCTCTACTTACTAGTATACTGTAGTATATACTTAGATACTTGCTAAACTGTAGTTACGAAGCAATGCTATAAAATCAAAACTAATTGGTATTAATCATAAACGTATAGAGGTTAAATAAATATCTAAACAAATTATAGAGCCAGTTAAAAGTTTAAGGAAGCATAATCCACAAATGTGTATTTAAATATTTTTGGTTATCTTAATTACCTAGGCGTACACATAATTAACATAGTCTATAGCCACTAGGTAATAATATATTCTATACAATTAGGTAGTAATATTGAAGCACATAATATAGGAACAGCGGCGTACTAGTTGAATAAATTAACGTTAGTCTTGATGAAACTCGTAGTAAATACAACTTGATAGAATTGATAATTCCAAGATACACTATTATATTATAAAATATAATGATGACTTGGGAAACACAATAATTTACGAGTCTTAAAGAAACATTATATTGTTTTAGTTGACTACGGGTTCGTATCAGTACACAATTTATATTTTAGTTTATCTCAACGATAAAAAAAAACGATTAAAAAACATAATACAATTATACTTACACACGTGGTTCCGTTGATTGGATCTGTCGTCCGCCTTTTTTTTTTTTTAATGTTCTGAATATTCTTACACTGGCCAGTAATGTCATAGCGGTCATGGTCTCCCCTCCATAAGTCGGGCACCAACGTGATTTGTCAAGTTCAACGTACAACCAACTGTTCTTATGGATTAAAACTCGTTGACTTTCTCTTTTATTTATTCTCGCGCCAATAATAACCGTCATCTGCTACACAGCTGATAACCAATACGCATTATGTGCATTGCATACATATATACGAACGTTGAATAATTTTTTTTTTTTTTTAATGTACACAGCGGTTAAATTCGTAAAACCGTACACATTCTTAAACGCGTTGTAAATAAAGCTGTATAACAATAACGTACAACGATATTTACCTGTTACACTAACATTGTCTATTGGCCGCACTTAAAAATTCCTGTAATGATATCCTGTTATATAGCTACATATTCCCCCGTTGATGGGCACAATGCCATAATACTGTTTTAACGTGTGATACGGAATGTAACAAACAACAGTTGTATACGTAGTATTATACAAAATTTTCAATAATCCTCCCGTAATAATATACTTAAAATGTCCCTATGTATGTGATTACAAACACTCAAAATAGTATCATGGACGAATCATCATGGTGCATGCGGAGCCGATAAAATTTATTTTAAAATTAAAAAAATTCTTAGAACATAGTTTGTTTTAGAAACTGCTGTTAATTTATTATTTATGTTCATACATATTATATACATATATTAATACATATATCGATTCATTGAATATTTTCGATTTGTAAGTACATTCAGTAAAAGTATACAGATGTATTGTCAATAGGTATCATAGGAAAACCATTTAAGGAGAAAATCTTACAATAATTGAGTCACATTTAATTATTTACATTTTTTTAAATACACCGGTTCAGTTTGCGTGTCTGATCAGAACAACCAGAAATGTATTACAAAATATATTATGGTTCTGAAATTATAGGGTTCGAGTGATAGTAAAGTTTTGAGTATTAATAATAATATTAAGGCAGTTGCATTTAATGTTTATTTATAAATTGTTTGTAGTAAAAGTAAATAAGTGACCATGTAACACCTTGTGTAGTTATAATTGGAGCAATTCTTCTCGTAAAGTCACAACACTATTTTAAAAACTGGTATTTTCAAAAATTAAATTTAAAAAAAAAGATTGTAATATTATATGTTGCGTTATGTAACGTCAACGTATGAATTTGATTCGGGGACAGCCAACAGGGATTAAATGGCATTATATATGCTACAGGTATCGTTGTTGTTTGAAGAGTACAACTAGATTTAATGATTTATTACTGTAAGCTTAAGTGATTATACACAATAATAATGCATAAATAATAACATTATTTTTTATAAGTAAAAATAAATTATGTGCATATAATTATATTATTTATGTTACGATAAAATAGGCAATCGTGTGAATTACCGGTAATAGCTGGATATTAGGAAATGTTTACTGTTTCGCGTATGGTTTGATAATACGAAATCAGTATAGTCAATATATTCAATCCAATACACATTAAAAATTAAAATTAAATAAGGTAACCTCTGTATAGTAATATCCATAATTTTAGCTACTACGTTTATTAAATTATTTATTTTTTTAATTCTATAAATATTCAAAATATTAAACTTATCAAAGGTCAGTTGTATATGTTAAAAGTAAATTATTTTAACGAATGTGTTTGCTAATTTTTAAAAAGTAATAAAATAATAAAAACATAATATATTAAAATAATTATAACTTTAAAATTAAATATTTCCATCTTTTATAAACGTAATGGTTATAAACTTATAAATGTATAACTTATCAAACCATATGGGTGAAAACGTATTCAAGTTGTACACGCACAATATTTAGGTGTGTCTAAAACGGTATAACATGCGTATTCATTACAATTCTCCGTAATAATTAGCAATTTAATAACGAATTGACTTCAATGTCACTTAAACGATGAATTTATTGATTGATTGCCTTCGTCACTTAATCATACCAGATATACCTATAGGCACCGACACGTTACTCGACAAATTTAAATTTACGTTTCGTCCAACCGAAATTTCACTAGAATTTTATAAAAATAATAAATTCACGTATTTTAACCTACAGTTAGATTATAATATAATCCAGTAAGTATTTAGTACATTCATAGTGAGTTACTTATTATTAAATTACGTTTGAATATACGAATATACAATTTTGCTAGTATTACTCATACTGAGTAATAAGTGTTCACACGTGGACGTGGGATCGAGTTAGTGTACAAGTTACAACTGATTGCTAATATATTATTAATAATGTAATAAGTAATAACCAGAGGTGGGAAGCTCTTGCAAATGCATATGTATATTTTGATAAATCATAAAACATCGAAAATAAGGTATAATGTATAAATGTGTTTTATATTTTCTTGATGGCGTATAAAAATTTTATTTTGTTAATTCATGCCTATTATTTACAATTTATAATGCTATTTCTAGTCACATTTTTGTATAATAACGGACATAAACAATATAACTCCAATAAAGTATAAAAATATGCGGACAAAAACTTGTACTTTAATTTTCAAATAGTAAGTACGTTATCGACTGTTATCGTCGATAACATCGGAAAATTTATTCCATTTATTTTTTTGTCAGACGTGTTAATACAATACGCGAATACGCAGTATAATTGCAGTACGCAATTATCAGATTCGTAGTATTTCATCATATTTTCAAAACGGATCCAAATATCTATGGTTTCTAAATACTTACTACACTATGGGATATTCTATAAAATATATATATATATATATAATTTGAAGTAAATACTTAAGTAGAAAATAAATAATATATTTTTTAGTGCTGTCGTTTCCGAGCACTACTAATAAGTAATAACGTATATTATAACGTGTGTAATAATATTTATACCATATTATCTAACCTCTGGAGATTGAGATGCCGCGACTAACGATGACTCTCCAAATTTGCTCACCGAGTACACATTGTAAAATTACATAATTAATTAAAAAATTGTATAATGGGCAATAAACGTTTGATAATTTTATTCGTCCCAAAGGTCCAGGTCCGCCGATCGACAATGACGCCTGCCACACACACACACACACACACACACACCTCCCTTTCAGTAGACGTCTGATACCATACCACGCGAATAAGAATATGGGCCAGGTCATTATCATATTAATTATCCCAACATCCATCTCCCTATCTCAAATCAACGATAGAATGAAAACAATATTAATGTAGATTATTCGAATAAAATAAATCATAGAAGTATATATAGGTTACACTGGCATAATTTCATTCGATCTCCAACGGATAAATAATATTATATTACGATATTATTACGTAGTTATAATAATAAGTGCGTATTAAATTTATTATCACACGAGATCAACAACGCGGGTCGCTATCGATCTATATGATTAAACAATCACGGTTGGACAGTATCTAAAAGATCGAGATACATATCGACGGTACGAATAAATGTATCTGGTAAGTATTTAAATACATACGTATACTTTTTTCATTGTTTTTTTTTTTTTTTGTGCATTTCAAGTTTAAAAGAATACATTTTGTAATATATTTTAACTAAAAGATACGTTTTTAGTTAAAAAATAATATTTTTTTTTGTGAAATAATTTTCAAAAAAAATATGTTTTTAAATGGTGAACCAAATTTTTTTTACAGTGTTGAAAATGCATATTTTATTATTATAAATATGAGTGATTGCCTTTATTGAATTTTCAATTAATAAATTAAAATACAATTGAATAAACCATATAATACCAAATTATTGACAACTATTTATAATTATGTATAAAACAAAGCCGTGTTCCATTTTTATATGTAACTAAGTAATTTCGTTAAAACGTAAATATTATTTGTAAATGTATGTTATTACAATAATTATCTGCTAGTTCTAATTATTATTTGAAAATATTGACAAAATATTTGATTTCACCTCTTTACATTTATTTTGGAAAATATTGAACAGTTTTCAGATTTTAAACGATATTACATTTACTGTAGATGATATTACTTACACACGTGATATATTTTATGTTTTATTATCTTTACGAACCTCGAACGTTATGCACAAGCTAAAATACTAAATACATTTTATATAAAAGTATAATGAAGTGAATCATCTATTGGGTACGAATAATCCGTCTCAATCTAATAGTTCATCGGGGTTCACCGTGGTCACTCGGTTATGCTTTTGTATTATAACTTCACGAATTCAGAAATTTATTGGAAATAACGAATGGACAATTGTGTAAAAAAAAAAAAACAAAAATTAAAACATTTAACACATAAAATATATTGTACATATTGTGCGTAGACACGATATCGCACGGGTTGGCATAGTTCTCACCCTTGTCGAGAATATGATTGTGACGTCGATGCATTATATAAACGCTTCTTCGGTGCCGACGACATTGAATGCATAAAAATAACATCAGAGACGATGGAAAACGACACAAAATTATATTATTTCGATTTTATTTTAAACGCATCGTCTCGTCGGTTTACAGAACATATTATGATATCGTTGCTATCGTGTACAGAGTGATTTGTTTATAGAGTGATTTTGTTTCCACTGCATATTTTGATTAATTTCCAATACTAGATTTATATTTTCACCGCAAAGAAATATACTATTTTTAGTTTTGATTAGCGGGGTTTCTGTCGCATATAACCACTCTATAATCCACTTATCGAAACTGTAAATACTTATCGATAGAAAACAAACACAATTTATCAAATATTCAGGATTCATATTTATGAAATTAGAAACTCAGATTATCGTTAAAAATTTGAAAATAACAAAACGATAAAATGTAGTAAATAATATATATAGACAATGCATTATAGTTCAAACTAAAAAGAAATTCTTTTTGAAAAACACAACATTGGTCAACTTGTGTAATCGTGTTTTACACTGGTGCAACGGATCACCCTGTATATATGTATATATGTACATGTAATATTATGTGTACGCGTTCGTGATGCAGCAGCAGCACCGCTCTCCAGACCGTACGTGGAAATCGTGACGGAACTCAGCCGTCCTTGGTATAAGAAACGCGGTCTCTCCGACCCTGAACCGCGGTAAAAACCATCGGCTTATATGAATTACGATACCTATGACGACGGCGACGTCACACGATGCGCCCGGCCATCGGTTTCTGCTTGCTCCGGGTGGATTGAACGCCCACGCAGACGACAGCACCGCCGAACGCGCATAATAAATAATTATTGTTATTATGTGCACGTTAGATGGATACTTTAGATTTTCGACAGTATAATATTTGGATAATAATATCACGAAAGCGTTAAAATAAAAGATAGTGTCTTTTTTATTTTTTCAAAAAAATACATCAATATCTTTTGTCTATTGTATCCATGCCACTATAGTAATGTAGTAAAAATCCACACACATATTTTAATTCATTATGGAGTAAATTTGATATTTCTCATCATCTTTTTCAAATGATAGTTCTTAATAATTCTCCAATGAACTTGTTTTTAAAACATAATCATTAATTATGCATTTTTTTTTTTTTTTGAACATAATATTGCACAACATTAAAATTTAGAAATATAGCCTGCATGTATGATAAAAAAAAATAATAAAAAGGGAAACGTATGACATTATTTTATCGAAAGAAGAATAAACATATTTTGAATACCGCACGAAAGGTTGAAGGATTTAAAAAAGGACGAAAACAGGTAAAGCGGTTGAAAATGTGACGTGGAAAGTCATAGATCGCAGTTGTTGTAGAGTGTGCCGAGGGGGTTATACAATTTTAAGCAGTGATTATATGCAACTAAAAAAAAAAAAAAAATAAACGAATAGAAATAATCGATTTTAAGTGAACTTTACAGCTAATTTAACTAGATTTATATAAGTGGATTTGTATATCTTTTCAGATGCCTTATAATCACATTACTAGTTTTATCGGTAAACGATGGACAAAACGTATACACGATTTTTAGCGAAAAAATATTACAAACCATAATCTTTTCTATAACACAGCTCCGAGGATCATGATCACTTGTTGCGCACATATTCAAATGACAAGCATGACGGACGCGCGCATACACTTGGAAAATTGCCATATTTCGAATAATTTACTGTATATAGGTATTCCCTTGATCCGACACGATTACATATTGAAATTTGAGTTGTATATGTAGCAAAAAAAAAAAAAAACAACCCGAACAATACGAGGATACGCCGTGTAAGATTGGTTTTGTGAGAATATTTGCAAAAAATTAAACATTAAAATATAATACATGAAGTATGTTATCGAATTTGGCGACTAGTGCAGTGGGACAACGCTGTGCAGCGATCGAAATGGTGATTGTAGCCACACTGGTAATCGTAATTTCGTGGACTGACTTTGTGTGCAGCACGACAAACTTTTTTTTAATACCTAAAAGTTGCAAATGTCGAATTTGTGGTGCAAAGATGAAAAAGGTGACCTGCGTCCTGCAGCAACCGTCATTAAATATAATATTAAATTTATTATGTCCGTACATTGTAATGCAAAAAATATCTAAAATCCATGGTTTCTAAGAATATAATAAAAACTATGTGAAGCTCAATAATATTTTTAAATCAATTTCAACACGTAATAAGCTATTGCTCTCAATCATAATATTACGGGCACAACACATCTGTAGATGCGTTTAAATATAACTGAAAACAGTGCCAGGCTGATGTTTGGTTGGTGCCGTAGTTGGTGGTTATACATATTTTATTTTAAAAACAAATAAATATATCGTTAATAATTATTTAACTTTTGCGCCTTATTACGATTAAATTATTATTACTCCCAGTCATGGCTCGTGGGTACTGGGTACACTGGTACACGTGCGGTTATTACGGTTACCCGGCTAGAATACGCATAGCCTACACGCACATATATACAGAAAACTACTTACTCCTTTCACGCAGTTTCGTTATGATATGCACAATGAAATAGGAACAGCACGTGCATTATACATATTGTTATTTGGACATTACCTATGTGTAGGCGTAATGCACTAGTGTTACATTATAATTTATAATAATATTATATTATTATGGCACAGCCGGCGGTATTATTGTTTTTCGCCGTTCACGTTTACACGCGTATTATCGTTAAGATAGGCAGTATTGCTATTACGATCCAATAATATTATCATTTCGCCCATTAAAAATATTTGTAGCTCAGTACACACATATCATGTTAGTCACAACTGTAAAATTATTTAGGGAAGTCGCGATTGTTTTTTTCGACGTGAAACCCGTTTCTATTAATACAATTAATTGGGCTATTATATTTGTTTACAATAATATAGTTATTAAATGTTGACAAAATGTTTAAAGTGTTAATGGCTATACGTATTCGAAACAAAGATAATCTCAAAAGGCGCTCTTCGCAACTACCAATAGACTGATTTGGTTGTCGATCCAACTTCAAGTTTCGACTTCAATTTATTAAGGCTCACTGTATAACTGAGACGGTGTCGGTACCTACCGATATACTTAATAGAATATTTTTTAGAGGCAAAAACTGTTGGTTATCACGATATCATTATAAAAGACATCACGGCAGCATGCAACGCTCAAGAGTCAAGACCTGATACGTGCGCAGCAGCAGCACAGCGCTTCGTACATCGAACTGCACCATAAACGAAACGATTCGGTGTTGGCGATTTTTTTTTTTTTTTAATCGATCGGATGATCGGTTTTATTTTTTATTTTTTTTCAGAACGAGTGCCTTCAATAATTACGACTCTTTGCGATGTTACACGAAACATTATGGGTAACATTTGATATCTGGAACACGGTTAGAGATCAATACGCTATAATAGCATAAGACATTATAATATTATGTGCGATACAGAAAAACTGGATTGCGTTAGAACGCGCATTATTATAATATTCTAAAGTCTAATATCCCACGCGCGGGCTGTTGTACACGTGAGTTTTTAAAAATATTCAACTCTCCGGGCAACAAGTCCTGTTTTTTCCATTTGGACTTCATGATATACTGCGCATGATATTATATTATTAATATATTGAGTGGTATAGGTATACCGTATACGTGTAATAATAGCGTTCGACATTCGCTGACCCGCGACAATAATACTATACACATCGGTGAAATGATTAACCGAAAACCGTAATAATTAGGTCTATATATGATATAATGTACGAGTATGCATGTCACTTATTTCATCGATTAGATAAAATACAAAATGCAATACCTACTGCTAGGACGAAGCAAACTCAGCGCAGAATACACGAGTACAACACTGTCTCTGCCGATCTGATGTATATGTGTCACAATATTATAATACAACAATTTAAAAAGAATTTACGTGTTTTTCGGTGTAAAACTATTGAGTGTAATAATATGTAATGACTAATGACTATATGACTACCTTCCGGCCAGAAATCCATTTAAAATTACACGTATCATAAATATAGATTATAGTCCTCGATTTTTTTATCGTACGTTTTGTAATTTTTCGTTTACTTTTTTTAAAACACTCACTCCTTTGTTTCAACCAAGTTTGATTTTTGTGTTTTCTTCACTATGCATAAATGTTTAAAAGTGATAAATTTTATAGTTTTAGAATAGAATGAGTGATTAAGCCAAAATTAATTTTTATATACTAAGCTAAATCATTTTTCATATTCTTATTTTCAAATTAAGATATTGCATTTTTTATCTCCTTTGCAGCACTTTTGTCTTTGGATAAAAACAGTAATAAGGGCTATGGTAGTTCTGGAAATAGTTCTTGAAATTTCAACACTCGACTAGGAACTATCAAAAATAATTTGTATAACACAACTTATCATGCTGTCGATATTCCAACAGATTTTATCAATCACCATTGCTAAAATATACCACAAAACATGCATTTTACATAATATTAATAGTTGCAATATGTAATAATATGCATCTTATTTAAAATATGTAAAAATATGCAAAATAAAATAACTACCATTTACTCCAACGTCGTATAAATCGAGGACATACAGATTAAAACAGTAATCAAAAGTTGCAAAAAATCGCGCTAATACATAACAATTCTAGCTCTGTACATTAGAAGTATAATCAATAGATAACAGTGCAGGTAATAATATATTTTGCTGGTTTTTGTATATTTTATTTTATTTTTTAACGCCATTGGGGTTTCATTAAAAATTAATACTAATAAATAACTTGTTCTGAACTAACCAATGGCTAAATGTGTATATATGTGGGTTCGTATGATATTGCGACGTTATTGGGCCAAGTAAGATTGAGTACTTAAAACGCTAAAAACGGTGAACAATGTTAATAGTAAAAACGTGATTAATTATTTCGATACAGAAAAAAAAACGTGTAGGTAATGTAATCAACAAAATTATGTAATCGTCGGTTGTTAAACCTTTTTAAAATATAACAATTTCTATAGTCGTATTACAATATTTATAGATATTATCCAATTTCAACTATTGCTGAAATAACCAATGATCGACTTTTAATGGTATTTGCTGATCTATCCACGTTTAACATTTTGCCTAAAATCGCTTTTAAAATAGTTTGTGTAGATTTCCACAACAAGCATACTACCTATAAGTAGTCTATTCTAACAAAATAAATGAAATACAATTCGTTTATAAAATAGGCTTATTCTGGTACACGACCAACTGTTACACAAAGTGTTATATTTTATAAACTATAAAATATTATTAGTGGAATAGAATGACACAATCCCAAAAACGTATAGCACTTTTTAATAATGGGATCCAAAATACCAGTATATTCAAATAAAAATGCTGATATTATATTGTTAAATAATTGTTATTGTAATTGTAATCGATTTAATTGGTCTCAGTAACTTTTAATGTTTACTAATTAATCATCATTATTTGTTGTTTTAAGTGTAAATATATTATTATGGTACTAACATTTTAATGAATATCATTTGCGTTTAGAAAATATAACACTTGTAATCGCCTACTAAAAATCAAGTAGGCAAGAAACATACTTATTTGTAGATATTGTTACACAATAAATATAATTTTACATTACTAAAATCCGTTTTAAATGTTTTAATATTATTAAATTATGGAAAAAATTATTGAACTTCAATAGATTTTACAATAATAAAAAAAAATGAAAATTGTTTATATGGCTATAAATACCGTTCAATCAGTCAACATATTTTGAAATCTTCTGCTTGCACCGAAATTTCACTCCTGTCAGCGCTAAATATATTTTATAAGCTATTTTTATAATGTTTCGATATGACAATGAGCACCACGCCTCTGGACGTCTTACTGAATGTCCACTCTCTCACGTTCTCTCAATTTATCACTTGTGAATTACTATAATCCACATCCACATTCAAAGTATTTTCTTTGGATACCTTAAATTCACTGATTATATTATATATTAATATTATTATCTATTTTTTATTAACTATAATTTTAATTTTTAATTTTATACTTTTCGTCGTTGTTGTTATCTTATTAGTGCAGCATAAGTACACTTACTTATTTTAAAGCTCTTTTAAAAACAAATAAAAACGTTATCATACATGAATCGAAATAAACTAAAAAAAAATTCAAAAAACTATAAATAGCACAAGAAAATCTAAAATATTTTTAAAGTATGCCATGTCTATAATAATATGATGATACAAATATTTAAAATAAAAAAAACATTATTAATGTTGAAATACTTATGGATCTTGATTTTTTTATAATTTACTAGCTGACCCGACAGATGTTGTCCTATCTTAACAATGAATATTGAATTCTAATTGGTATAGTTAAAAAAAAATATTATTCCAAAAACTATTTATTATTTAAGCATTCTTACTGTTACCGAAGCTTATGAAAAACACTATAGCCTAAAAAAATAAAAATAACATAATTTTAAACCATTATAAAACCAATTACTTAATTTATCGAATGACTCAAAATTTAAATAATTTTTATTTTATTTATATTTAAAACGTTGAACATTATTTACGGAAGGTTAAATATTTTTGAGTAATTATAATAGATACAATTTAATTGTACCATTTCAAACACTCCAAAATTATATTTCAGCCATAATATATTAAATCTTAGTAAATAAATATAAGTCGGTATAACTGAATATGCTTTATTAAATTATAATAAAATAATAATTTCACAGCAAAATACATTAATGATTATAATGCTCATACCTGACATTAGATAGTTACTTGACTCAATTACCTAAATCTTTGAATATATTACACATGTTAGTATTTATAATTTGAATGGATTATATTATGAGCATTACTACACAAGTATCATTTTGCACATACTATTATTGAAATAATATACCTAACAAAGTAACAAACTATTCTCTCCAAGCACTAAGATCCAAATCCCATAAATGTCTTCTGCATTTCTTTATTCTAGGTGAATATCTGTAACAGACAATAATTATCATTATTATCAAGTGACTTAATATATATAAATGTAAATTAATTAAGTAGTGATAAAATGAAATATACGATTTTTTTTTTTTTTTAGTGGGAATTTATTATAATTATACTAAACAATTTTTAAAACACCTATAAAATACCACAAAATAAATTAATAATTTTCATAAATATATAGTTGATAACATATAACGTCCGAGTTTTTTTTTTATCGAAAATACTTTTAAAATATTCAATATATATCATAATTTTTAATTTTTATAACTTACGAATTGTATTCAATTATTTATAACTATAGAAAATCAAATTTTTAGTGAAGAAAACGAAAAATTTTTTCTAGACTCTCTGCAACCATGAAAAGTAAAAATTCTGGCTACGTTCTTGTTACATACTATTTAAATACCTAGTTGAAAAATGTATCAAAAAGGCCGTGAATATATAAAAGTAAACAAGTAACAAATAACCATACAAATAATTAAAAAGCCTAAAAAATGTATTGAATACATAATTTTTTACTATAGATAAATAGATAGTTATCTATTAGATACATAGCACGCATGTATAACTAAAAAATATAATATTTACCTAGTTGTCTTAAAAATATTAATTGGCACTTCTTCCAATTCAGTTGTAGCACACAACACATGGCCCAGGTCGAGATTTCTCAAAGTTCTCAATTGTGCTGATATCATAAACAAATATATAGAATATAGCAATACTATAGATATTCATGAATTAAATCATAAATCTAAAAACAAAATTAAAAAAAATACCAATAACTGTATCTTTACACATACCTAACGAATAGCTTCCCGGTTGATCTTTCACGTCAAAAAAGAAACGATCGCCATATCTAATACGATAAAATACATCGGCTAAGATGCACTGTGCAGTTGGACCAACTGTTCCGCCGTCGACTGGCGGTTCGAGCAAAGCTCCCACGATCAGATCAATGTCATAAATAGTTGCGTACAGTTCTTTCAGTGTGTTGACGTCCTATGACCACGATTGATGTTATTGTTACAATCCATACAAATGTACATAGTTAATAAGTTGAGATCAAGTGTTTGATAACACGTAAACATAATACGATGCGAATCATCGTGATCAAACACTATACATAGTTTTGAAATAATTTAAGAAGTATAATGAAGAAATAAACTTTTGAAATTAAACTTCTGCGCGGGGTTTTAATCTATAAATGTGCACTGTTGGTGACTTAATAACGTTAGTAAATATCAAATAATATCATTAACTATTCATTTGAAAAATAAGACAATAATAACATTTTTAATTTTCATAGTTTTGAACCTGCTAATTATTAAAATTATTAAATTGTTATTGATAACGACATAATTATTTTTTAGATATAAAAACAATCGACTTACGTCATATGAAAAAATTGTTGATAAATCTTTAAATGAAGTAACTTCTTTGAAACCACACAATCTTCTTATCGTAATGTAGGCGGTACACCGACATCACGCCCTCTTTGAATATCTACTGACAGTAAATCTTGGCTACCAGTGACGTGAGTTCGGAACATAAAATTTGAAATCTATAACAAATATTTATGATTAAGCAATGTGTGTTATTTGATACAATATACAGTGAAAAATCCCTAAGCGTACACCTTCCATTTTATTTTATTTGGGAATAGAGATATTTTCAATACTTTTCAATAGAAAAACTTCCTACCGGATCCAAGTATATCTATTTTAATCTTAATTTAAAAATAATAACAAAAATACAACAGAAAAACGCGTTTACACTAGTATAACCATAACGAACTCGTTTAAAAAACTGATATTTTGTACACCAAATTTAATTGTATTTATATATCATGTATACATTTCATTTTATCATATTGATTTAAGTATGCTTAATTATAATATTAAAATTATTTTATTACTGAAACATAATACCTCAATATTTACGAGTGTAGCGTCCTCTTAAGACATTAAAAAATAATATTATAGTTGAATTTAAACTAGTGCATATTTTTTCCTTTAACACATTTACCCTTTGTGAATTTTAACAATTTACTTCTTCTGATTAGCGGACATCTCCAAATAGCGAATGCAATTTCAATGGTCAAGAATTTCAGTTATTTAAAGGTTTCACTGTACTATCAATATATTTTCAATAACCAAACATCATAATATTGATTTACATTAATTATTTGCATTTTATTATCAATTAGTTGATAAGTACGTTAAAGTTAAATATTCGTTAATAATAATTACCAAATAGTTAAACGAAGGCGTGAACATACGGCCTGTTGTGATCGTCATGCCTCTGACTATCTCCTCAAACTTTGAGCCTTCTACTAAGGGATCAGGTTTTGACATCCATTCGTTAAGCTTTACCGAATCCACTATTTCATAATCATTGTCCATGTAACTATTAGTAAAAAAAATGTAATGGAAACAGTAAACAATAATAATATTTCACAGTGAATAAAAAAGTTCTACTTGTATAACGATGGCACTGTATTGTGCGGCACTCGAAAGCACCACCTGCAAATTCCGTGGTCAGTTGTGGCATGAGCGAAGGGTTGTATTCTGTCCTTCTTTTCTTTTTAAGATATAAACCAGTGCGTTTTGTGAATGATTTTCCTGTGAATATGTAAGAAATATTAATTTACGTTTTATTTATAATACAATACGGACAATAACCCAAATACAGACAATATACAATTAATGTGAGAATTTTGAAGAATACAAAATACAAATTAATTGAACAGAAATGACGATGATGGGTACTCGTCGACAATGCACTTCGTCTTTCTGAAGATTTGTCTGTCACGATATTAAACAGCAATAAGTAAAAATAATTACCCAATATTTATTAGTTATATATTTATATTACTCCTAATCAATAAATTGGTTTTTTTATTTTTTTTTTTTTTTTAAATTAATTAATGAACGCTACTATACAAGTTAAAGAAAACATTCGAGACATATTTCTGACAAATAAATAATTTTAAATATACAAAATAATCTCAGATAGGGAATATTACAGTTGTATTATCTGTAACCACTAAACAATTTGCTGAGCATAAAACAAAACCGTTATCTGTTATTGATGATTTTTTTCCCCTTCATAAATTTATAATATACAACACTGGGTTGAGGTGTAGTCGAGGTAAGTGAGGTTAATTAAAAGTTCAATTCCTTGAGATTTGTAATCAAAGTATCGTAATTTTTTTATGTAGAATTAACTCTAGATAACTTACAATATATAATAATATTTTAAATATTTAAGTGTTGTAAATACCAAGTAAAATAGGTAAATAATCCCGGTAAACAATTATTTGATTTAATGCACCAACAAATTTTCTAGCTTCTTGATATAACTGTTCGTCGGACCATTGAGGATTTATTTGTCGTAACTTATCAGCCACAACATTATGAAACCTGGTAAACATTGTCGTATACGCTGTGAGTCCGAAGTGTTGGTTTAATCTTGGGTCTCCTATAAATAAATGTAAATAATGTGTTATAAATAACACGCAAAATAATGTGTATTACATTATCTTATTAAATTATTCTTGTAGTCTAATCAATGGATTTAATAATTTACACTATACTTTGTTCATTGAAAAATAAACTGGAAAAAACGTGAAAAAATTGTTAGCTTACTAAATAATAGCATTGCTTACACATCGACTTGTAGCACAATTTTAGCAATATAAGCAGAACTTTACAAAAAATATATTTTAATTTTTCAAATGTAATAATACCTTTTAAAATATGTAATTTAGGTAGTAATAAAATACGGATTGCACTGATGAGAAGTACATTTTTAAATACGGCATACATTAAAAATTAAATTTGAAGCAATAAATCAATTGCTTACGCGAAAAACATATTTAAAAAGATTCGCCATTACTGAGTTCTACCGACAAGATCACATAACACAGATAATAAAAATAATGATAATTTTAAGACATTAAATAATTTGAATGATATAAAAACTACAGTAACATTACTACGAAAATGATCGTAATACGTTACCGGCTTCAAAACAAACGCGCACGTTTTCCCGCTCATCGCATAATAATGATCCAGATCTTTTCTTTTGAGGACAAAATTCGCGTCCATTTATCTTATCTGTTTTCAATCTTCCACCATCAAACGATCTTATTGAATCCGCCGTATCTTGTTTGTGTCCATACAACTGTGACGCGTCAAAGAATGATGTCGCCTGATTCATCTATGAAATAATTATCAAATACACCTATACTGTTGTAGTCAAATTGTCGGTAGGTATTATAGGCATATAACTATGTTTGTAAACATTTCATTCTGCCGGAATATTAAATAGTTTTCAGTGAATGATTAAGTATACGTGAAAAAATATACGATTGAACTAAAAATTGTACGCAGGCTAATTTCGAACGATTTAACGACAAGGTCTCTAAAATATTGTTAAAAGCCATTTTATAACTATCCGACTGTACTTAAGTACACCTCAAAAACGAACTCTCCCTCAAACTAACACTATCAACAAACCGTTGGTACCAATCCAAGATAGAGCTCAGACTCGTTAAGGGGCCAGACACACTAAGACTATACAGTATTATAATTTATAATACCCTTAAACTCTATTTAATTTAAAATATTTCAATTCAATCATAAATCGTAACAATATCATTTTTTTCTTTATGTCTAAATTCTACGCACTACTTATTTTTACTATAAATCATTAGGCGTTATTATACATTTTCAGAAGCTATTTGGTTGCTTGAATAGCTCTCACGAACCGAAATATTATAAGTTTTAACTTACAAGTTTTATGTTGTATATTTACGATATAGACGTTATTTACGTTAACCTATATCCTGAATTAGTGTTTGATATAAATTTCAATAAAATAAACAATGCATTAAAAATTAACACTCACTGGGGTTTGAGGAGTTACGGGACAGTTGAAATTATTAGCAGCCGTCATTGCACGTTTAAATTCCATACACGTCTGTCCAGTAGAACCAAGAACTGGGTCATTTGTTGGTACCTCGATAGCTAATTGACATTGGTACGGGCTATTACTGTTGATCTCATAGATCGGAATGGAACAACATCTTTCTGGGCCTATTCAGATAATCATCAATAACTTTAATCGTAAATCATAAACTGTTTTTTAAATATACATATTAAATAATTAAATAAATCTAGACGATGCGATATACGCATAATATTGCTGATTTGAAACTGTGAATTGCTACACAAATATTTATTTATTTTTCATTTAACGGGTGAATGTCTTTTGAATACAATACGGTACATATTATGTATAATTAACAATAGATAGTAATAGAAATAATAAAAATGATAAACAAAGCACAAAAAGATAGAGTACCTAATCAAAAATAGTTAAATAAGAAAAAGGGGGATATTCATTGGAAAACGACATTAAACGTTTCATTGGTTCATTTTTTTATATAATCACTTTTTAATTGAAGACTATGAAATGACAAGAGTGTGCGGGTGGAATATTGAGTAAATTTAAAGTTAATATGTGATAAGAGAGTAGGAGAGCCTATATAATAGCCATTTTAAAGGCATAATCATGAGAGGGGAAATTAAATGCCTGAAATATTATGTTTGATCCTAATCCTATTGCGTGGATATACGTAATCTATCTACTTGTAATAGTATGTAATAAAACAGAGTGGCTTAAAATATTTACAAATAGCTAATATTGGGAAAATGGGAAGCATGTCAAACTCGTATTAATATAATATGTTATATATAAATACGTTTTAAACACGCTTATAGAAAAAGTATTTAAAATACGCCGTATTTTGGAATTTTATTGACGAAGTTGCTCAATGACGTATAATCAACGATCCATGGACCACGATGATAGTAACTGAAAAAAGAGACTATTTTTACCTGTTGTATCGGGTTCCATAAGACTGATATCATGATTGGCCCATTGACCAAATTGACTTAGATGATAATTGTTGTGTAATTTATCCGGTGTATCGTATAAGGATCTTCGCAAAAATAATGCTATCTGTAATTGGCGAGGTCTAGGCAGCGGAGAACCGTTCAATTGTCTACGAACTTCATAAACATCTAATGATCATAACATTTATAAGACAATAATAACAACACATATTTTACGATATAAAATGAATTGTTATGGTGCTTTTAGTTTTAATTGCTACTTTTTTTTTATAGCCATACTAAGTGTTATTCAAAACGTTTTTTTATTACAATAAACATACTAGATAATGTATGATGTAAGTAATATATTAAATAATTAGCAACATAATATTAACTGTAATAGGTAGACGTAGACATATTATACGTAGGTATGGCATACACCCATAGTATGACTTAAATGCTCAATAAATAACTGTATAATAACGTTATTTATTTAGATATTCTATGGATCTCCGAGTAAGACCTACAGCTGTGATGTAATGCCATCGAATCGAGAATACGACTGATGAAAATATAGTAGGTATATTACGACTGAAACAATGGCCGAAAAAAAGCCGCTTCACGATGATGCATTTTGTCGGCGGCACACACATTATGATTTCAAATGAATATAAACTACGCGTGCACAACGGTAATACTGAAGCACTCGATTTCGTCGCCACTGTTACTTAAACTGTAGTCATACGAGCAGCAGTGGCCGCTAGTTATACAAACAAACAAGATAATTATAGTTTTTATTTCATTGACACAGGCCGCGTGCCTTGAGAATCCGGCTCAAGATTAATAAGGCTGAGTGTCCGTTACTAGTAGTCATATCGCTTATTAGAAAGACATCAATATTCGACAGAATTATTGAGCGAAAGTGGAATCGATCCGAATGAACGACGAAATTTACTTTTTTTCCTTGGTTTGTACGAATCTGAAGGAAGAAATGATATATTATTACACACAAAAAAAAAAAAAATACAACCAGAGCCGTCCCAGTAACTTAACTGAAAAATGTTAGCTTTTTTGTTTTTATTGATTTCCCTATCAAATGAAAACACGACTATAACTATATGAACTACTTATATGATTATAAAACAAATATTTAATATTAATCATTTAACTAAGAACCAAATCTAAATCTTGTATTAATATATAACAAAAAGCAGCTATCCCCCCATTTATTCGTTTAATAATTTATTCAAATTTTGATTTTTGGAATTTTTAAATATATCATATTTTCAAATTATTAAGATTTTTTTGTACTATCTACTTATATTTAAAAATCGTCTGTAGTAATACAAACTTCTATTTTCAAATGAAAATTCTCTTTTTTTACTGTAAGTTTATGGATAATTTTTTTTTTAATGTTGATATATCTAATTAAAAATTCGAATGAATAGTTTTTCAATTATTAAAATATTTTTATTAAAAATAAAAGTTTTTAAAAATTTGAAAAATCAGATTTTGAATAAAGCCGTTATGGGAGAAGAAAAACATTCAACGTGTCTCGTGAACCGCTTTGTGTCAATATAAACACTTCCACATAAGAATAATTATAGTCATCTCTATATTTATAATATAAGTTTCGTTTTAATATTTGAAATGTAAAAACTCACCGTCGTTATAAACAGCATCAGAAAGTCTGATGTATGGAGTTACAGACGACCCCCACAAAGGGTTCCTCAAGTTATTACATTCGCCATTTACTGTCCTGTAAATTGCATTTCGTTTGCACGTCACTTTAGGTGCACACTGGTCATAGTATATTCTATTTGAATAAGGACCGTTTTCACGATAAATCACGGGATCGTCATTACTAAACTAGAGGTTAAATATCAAAAAGTTAAAACCATCAAATACATTTTCTTCTATAAGCTATTATTAAGGCTAGGGCTTCTATGCAGTAAAATATATATTATAAAATATGCAATTTATTTACCAAAATATACAAAAATGTGTGAGTAATAAAAAATTGTTCTATTTAATCAAGAATAAGCCAAATCGTGGACATACCTAACAACCAATCAATTTGGACTTCAGGAAAAAAACATGCAAATACGTAGAAATTCTTGTCCTAGTTATTATTAATAATTTATTATTATTTAATTTCATATTATAGATACTTTATAAGGATGATTTATAGTAATGTAAAAATGTAAAAGCAATGAAAAATATATAAGCTATCGTTCTGTGCGACTACGATACTAAATTCAGTAATTATCAGACTTCACCTAGAGAAAAATTAACTAATTTAAACAATAACACTTGACGTAATTCAGTTAGACTGTATTTTTAAGTTCACGTACTAGTCATTTTTTGTGCTGTAGCCTACCTCGTTTAATGGACAAATCCAACCTAGATGGGCATTCGCCTGCGCTTGATGCAATTTGGTTGAAGTGTAAATGTGTAATAAATAACTATTCGAGCATATCAGTATAAATTCTAAACTTAAGAATAATAAATTAGCAGAAATATATTCTTAAAGGGTAACTTTTTTACTCGTGACAACCCAATTATTGGATAATAATAATTAACTTATTGTTTTTCCATATAACCAATCGCAACCAGAAATAAGCAAAAAAAAAAAAATATATTATTTTTCTTATTAATAAAAAAAGAAATGTTTATGTGAACTACTTTATATATTATAGTATAAACTATAAACGTTAATTTCTCAGTAAAAATCTAAAATAAAGGTTTACAAAAATTCCCAAAACCCGACAAATCTATTGATACACTTTATTGAAATCGATCAAGTGGTATCGAATATTATAGCTATTATTTTACTAAATTTCACTTATAGAAACTTATAACTCAAAAATTAAATGAGCTTAACATTTATTATAATTATTAGTTTTCAAATATTATTATCTTAACATTGCCTATCGAGAATAGATGCATTAAGTTATTTTTTTCAAATATAATATAAATTTAAATCTATTTATAAATTAATTATTAATTGTTACTTACTAAAAAACTTGATGAAGTTCCCAACACTAATATGACACACAACCACATGAACAAGTTTAACATCTTTGTACATACCTACAAATTTAAAACTTAGAGAAGTAGAAAAAAAATTATCTATTAAACATTATTTATTCGACAAAAACTTTGCACAATCTATACACAGTAAGCGTAATTCGTGAAATATCTAAAAAATATTGAATTTTTACGACCTTATGATTTAAGTATGACAAGTTAATGATTTAATTTCCTTAATTTATAATTACTTGGTAGCTAAATCACAAAATTAAGACGTTAGAGTAATAAAAGGACTAATCGACTCCTCCACTTACATACTCACACATAAACAACCCTTAAGTACCTCTGTATAATATACTGTATATTATATTATATAATATAATACTTTGTAAATATGTATATATGAATAAATATGTAGACTTCTTATAATATAGTTTTTATAAAATTTTACTAGGAAAAACTTCAATATTGGTGTGAATATATTTTTTTTATCTATTTTTAAGTTTATTGATATATTCTATAAATATGTATTTTAAACATAAATTATTTTTTGAGAAAAAAAAAATCAATATTAAATAAACAGTTTACAATGTAACATGGTTTTAGGATAAAAAAAAAAATACTAGTACTTACATAAAACCCACAGATTTTAATTTATATTAAACATACAAAAATAACAAAAATTATCTAGATCAATGTACAGACAGTTGATTAAAAAAATAACGCACTTTACTTATGCTGCAGGACAGAACTCCCTAGTTTTAATGTACTCTCAAATAACAATTACCATACCTCAATAGTTCACAATTAAATATTATAATTATTGACAAACAATTATTATCAGCATATGGTCTAACAAATATTTTGCACATGTCGATCATGCTTATATAATGTATATGTTACATAATCATGCTTACATTAAATTTAACAAGTGTTTGTAGTTTATGACACCTCTTAGGTAAATAACAATTACCTCTGTGATAAATTAATAGATACTGCAGAATTAGGAGAAAACTCAAAGAACAACTAATTATTTATATGACTCCATCGTGAAATATAATTCTCAGAGGATAAACAATAATAATTTTTTAATAATAAAAATTTTAATTTTTTCCACCAAAACATAAAGTTTTATATTTTTAAATATCAACATTTTCGATAAAACCAAAAGTGTAAAGCACGTAATTCATTCGAGGTAGTGTAACGAAATTGCTTTTTAAGAATAGATCGGCACGATATTTGTTTTCTCTCTCAGATCTTTTATCTAAAAAGATATAAAGTAGATATTATAAAACATTATCTCCAAAATATCACTGACAATATGAAAATCGGTATTGAATTTTCGGAGGTTCTTTTTATAGAGTTAAGCCAAGGTGATTTTGCGTTTGTCCTGTTTTTCTTTTCTCGTAATACATAAAATATGCAATGATCATCTCAATCTTTACACGGTCTGAGGTACTCAGGTCGATGTTTGGTTGGCGGCTACTCTGTATATTATTGTAGGTATAGGAAATCTATACGTTTTTAAGCCTGAGAATCGTATGATTATACACCGTTGTTCCAAGTCATGGATACTATCTTCGTTTATAAATAGTTACTATTTATTTTAATCAATGGAACCGGGCACGCAGATAAACGCGTGGTTTCATACCTGGCTAGAATATACACGGGCTATAATCCTTATTCCTTTCAAGCAGTTTCTTTGTATTATTGTGGACAGTGAAACACGAACGGCACTCGCGTTTTACATTATAAATTATTATTCAAATATTACCTGCATATATAGGCGTAAATATTTAATTTTGTTGATGTTTATGCAAATTTTAACTTATTTGAATAGTATACCTAATAATAATAAATAGTAATATGATATAGGTAATTTTATAAAAAAAAAAATATGTATATTTTTTTAAGTGTTTATACTGTGCATTATGCTTAAGTAATGTTATATGCAAGTATTACATTTATAACGTGTTAAAGCTATTAAATTACATTATTTAAAAAAAAAAATTAACGTAGAGTTTTAGTTAAAAGTTAATAATTTATGAAAATTAAAAGTACCCATTGATTCATTTTACATAATATATATATATATATATTAATTTGAACAGTGAAATATACTAAGAAGTCATGTGCAGTCCAATGTAACTACGTCATAAAATTAAAACGTGAATAAAACACCACTCGCGGCGTTATTGTGGGAATTGGTTATATTGTATAACACTCTAAATAGTATAAGTACCGGGTAGGCCTAATACGCGCCACACTAGCCGCCCTCTTATAGTCTTATAAGCTAGGATTCTTTTCACACCTTCGAAACAATGCTGTATTTCGTATTCACCAATAAGACTCTACAATTTAAAAGCCTCTAGTATTATTAATCCGGGCTTGGATAGGTACTCAAATCATTTAAACCATAGAATATATTTCGCATGACAGTATTTATTGCATTTATTTATAATTTTAAATGAAAACGTACAGCTGATTCGTATACAACTAACGTCTCGCCTATACCAAGTATTATAATGGCTAATTTATGATTTATATATTCGTCGAATTATGATAGTTCTTTCCAAGCACTAAGATCCAAACTCAATAAATGATCGCTGCATTTCACCATTTGTGAATATCTGTAACACGCAATAATTAATTACTAGTGGAATACATGTCTAGCTGCATAATATTAAAATCTATTTTGTCGTGTATAAACTATAGAATTAACAATCAATTATCGAGATTTTAAATATTAAAGACTATCAGATGTAAAATGTTATTACCTCAAATATAGTAAATTATTGAGTTGCGCAAAAAATAGTCAATTTTCGATCAAATTAAGTAATAATATTTTTTAACATTGAAATAGATTATAATATATATATATTAATTGTTATTTGTATCGAGCTTTAAATACTCAATTATAACTTGTATTTATAGTATATAGTAGACAATTTTACATCTGAAACGACTATAATATAATTAATATAAATGATTTGTATAAGAAATCAATCGCGTGTGCATTTTATGCCAATAATTTAAACAGTAATTAATTCTAACACAAAATATTTTTTGTAAAACTCGCCTTTAGTTTTCCTCACATTCCAAATGAAAATGTTATAAAAATAAAAAAATTAATGAATTTAAATTAACCCAAGATATTCAAATTATATGCACTGTACACGGATTTAAAAGGTCAAAACAGACATAAAAAATTATGCGAATAATTAAAATTCTAAACGATAAAATATTGAATACTTTTCTTATTATATATATAGCATATTATTATTATTTTTATTATTACAACAAAAAATATATATTTACATTGATGGCTGAAAAATATTAATCGGCACTTCATCTAATTTAGTTGTGGCACATATTACATGACCCAGGTCGAGGTTTCTCAAAGTTCTTAATTTATCTAATATCATAAACAAATACATAGAATACGGTAATGAGCAATAGTAATGATATTCATGAATTAAATCGTAAACCTAAAAAAGATACCAATAACTGTATATACCTATTGAAAAACTTCCCGGTTGTCCGCTCACATCAACAAAGAACCGATCGCCGTATCTAATACGATAAAATCCATCAGCCAAGATGCACTGTGCAGTTTGACCAACTGTTCCACCGTCGACTGGCGGTTCGAGTAAAGCTCCCACGAGTAGATCAATGTCATCCACAGTCGCATACAGATCTTTGAGTGTTTCGACGTCCTATAATCATGACTGATATAATTAATATAGTCCAATACAAATGTATAGAGTTAAGTTGGGATCAAGTAATTGATAATACATTAATTTAGAGTGTAAATCAACACAATACACTCCATATTTTATAAATACTCAAAATACAATTTAAAAATAAATAACTTTAGGTTTTACAAAGCTACATGAAGTAGACGGGGGTAATTTTAGGTGATTCTAATGCTATTAAGTAATAACGGTAATTATTTATTTAAAATATCAAACGAGAACCAAATTATTAATTTTAGTGTTTTCTAACTTACTGATTAACAATACGAGTATGATTATTATTAAAACAATATTATATTTAAAATTTAAAAAAAATCTATAACTTACGTCAAAATTTAAAAAACTTAGTAAATCATCAAATGAATTTATTTCTGATAAACCACACCATTCTCTCATCTTAGTATAAGGCTTTAGGCCGACATCGCGCCCTCTTTGAATGTCCACTGACAGCAAATCTTGATCTCCAGTGATTTGACCATGGAACATGAAATTTGATATCTATAACAATATTTAAAAATATTGATGGTGTAAAACAAAATGTTAATCTTATAAAAAATATAAATCTTTTTTTGCTGTCGTCAAACTATAAAATAATTTAGTCGTAGCTTATATGCTGATCATTTTTAAAGACGATCTGATGACTTTACTATTCATATATAAAGCATTGAAGATACAATAATAGGATACTAATTCATGGATAGAGTATATTATTTTAGAATAACCTAAAAAGTGATTTTATACTAAATAATATTGATCGAAGTATGGATTTATCGGAATCCGCAGTAATTATATAATAATGACAATAAAATGATATATAATAATTGTACATATTCTAAATCATGTACTGTGTCTGTGTATCTATGTAACCTTCAAACTAATTTCTATTTACAGTACAGTAAAGCATATTTTGAAAGTGTATTACTCAAATACATTTAATAAATAGTTTAGACTATGTATTTAAGCGAAATTAAAATACTTAAACAAATATATTTTGTTTTAAATAATTTTCAATAATAGTACTGGGTATTTACATTTTGCAAATTATATTTAAATTATATTATATTTTTTAGTGAGAGAAGACTATGTAAATGGTATATCTTTTATAAATTATTTATAATACAATTTCATACATAATAAAAAAAAAATATATTAAATTTAACATTAAAAATAGGTGATTAAATTTAAAAATATAATTAAAATACATAATAATACTTTAAAAAGGTAATAAAATTAGTTTGATTTGGGATACCATTAGACCGATAAGGTTACTTAAATAGGTGTACATAATAATCACTTTTATTTAAATGCTTTCTAACACTGTGTTTGATGATACAATGCGTTATATTATTATGTATTTTCATAATACCACCTTAATACATATACATATATATATATATAATATATATTTTTTTTTATACTAGAAATTATTATATATTATAATTTATATGATAGTTTTACTGTTTTCAATAAGTATATAAAATATTTACAGAGTATTAAATACTTACTAGATAGTTATACGACGGGGAATAATAACGACCCGGTGTTATCGTCATGCCTCTGACTAAATCGTCAAGATTTGAGCCCTTTAATAAGGGATCAGGTTTGGACATCCATTCGTTAAGTTTGGCTGTATCTACTGTATCATAGTTATTGTTTATGTAACTTTCGATTAAAAAAAAATATATAAAACAATCAATATACAATAATAATATTTCACAATAAATAGAAAAGGTTTACTTATATATAGAAGCCACAGTATTATGTGGCACTCGAAAAGCACCAGCTGCAAATTCTATAGACAATTGCGGCATGAGTAAGGGATTGTAGTTTGTCCTTTTAAAATTAGAAAGACTTAAGCCAACGCTGTTTGTGTATGATTCACCTAAGGATATAATGTATAAGAAACATTAATTTTAGTTTTATATTTTAAACGGTAATAAAGAAAAAATAATTACACAATATTCATCAGTTATACATTCTTATACCATTTCTTACAAATTAATGTCCGTTTTTTTTCTAATTAACTAATAAAAACTATAATTATAGCCTAATAAAATGTTTAAAAAAAATGTTTAACGAATAAATAATTTTAAATATTATACAAAATTTTAAGTCGGGAACATTACATTATTGTATAAACAGCAGTACAATACTAAATAATTTTTAGTACCTATCTTTGATGTATCATTGCTTATATATTTTTTAATAATGCCAATTGTAACTATAATAATATTATTAAATAACACTTGACACTTTGTTGGAGCTTAGTCAAGTTTAGTGAAGTTAATTAAAATACGTATATTGACAGATATTTTTGTAGTCAAAATAATTTTTTTATACAAAATTCACTCCAAATTTTTTTTATTATAATAATATAAATATTATTATACCATTAAACTGATTTAGACATTAAAACAAAAAACTAAAGTAATTTTCAAAAAAAAATAAATACCAAGTAAAATAGGCAAGTAATCCCGATAAGTAATTATTTGGTTTAGTGCACCAATGAATTTTCGAGTTTCTTGATATAACACTTCATCACTCCATTGAGGATTTATGTTTTGTAACAAATCAGCCACAACGTTATGAAACCGGGTAAACATAATAGTATACGATGTAATCCCAAAGTGTTGATTTATTCTTGGGTCTCCTGCAAAAAAAAATTATTTATAAAAATATATATTTATAACTTTTTTTTTTATGAACAAAATAATACAACGTTTCATTTATTTTTATTTACATTTTTCAAGTCATTTTATCTATTGATTTATTAACACAGTTTGCTTACTATGAAAATTAAAAATAAATTTAAAAAACGGATAACATATTGTAAGCAAACTGATATTCACATAAATGTATGGTATAAATGATTCTATATTTCTATTTAAACAAGGCTTTGATATACATATATGTATTCTCAAAAGTTATGATAGGTTTTTAAAAATTCAAATTATTAAATAATGGTTGCACCAAAGAATTCAACTAGTTAAATGTGTATGTGTACTTGATTATAAAAATTACGCATAACTACATTTTTGATACGTCGTATACGAAATATAAAGTAACAAATTAAATGTCTACTATTAATTAAATAAAATTATTTCATTAAACACATCGTACATTATTGTACATTAAGAACGTTACGTCTAAGTAATAGGTAGGATAAAAACAGTAACATTTAACCAATTTTAAATTTGGATAAAGTAAAAATTATGGTTAATTTAACATAAACATGCGTATACTATTACCGGCTTCAAAACAATAACCGACGTTAACCCGCCCATCGCATAGTAATGATCCTTTTCTTTTTCTTAGAGGACAAAACTGATTTTCATCTACGATATCTGTTATCAATTTCCCACCATTAAACGTTCTAATCGAATTTGCCTTAGCTGATTGGTGTCCGTACAATTGTGAAGAGTCAATGAACGATGTCGCCTGATTCATCTGTGAAAGAATTATCAAATATTCAAATATTATACCTTTAATGTTGTGGATAAATATATTAAATTTTCGGTAGATGTAAAAAATAGATATTTAATTTTCAGACTTTCAAATCCATCGGAATATTTTCAGAGAACAACAAAAGCATGAATATAAGCATAAAAGAGTATACACAACGAAACTGAAAATTGGATAGATGAATTTCAAACGATTGGGCGGCACAGATACTAATTTTAAGGATATTATACTTCATAGTTTATACAAAAATACTGTTAAAATAGGCTCGACGATACGCCCTCGGGAATTATAATGTAATACGTAAATAATTATCCTGAAAAACATAACGATTATATGTACATGATGGAGTTGGATCCAATCGTGTTGTTCGTTTAGATTTAAGAGCCTTTACAGTTCAGATAATTAATAATAAGAAAAATAAATAAACTTCCAGTAGTTTGATTTAAATTTTGATAACTATTAATTTTTAATTGAAACGGCCTCTTTTATAGGTTTTCTCGTAAATATATTTTTAAATTGTTCATTCTGTGAACATCTAAGATATAGATCGAGTATGAACGCATTTCAAGATTTTCTGTGCATTATATTATATTATATCGATTAAACATAATATACAATATAAAAAATAATTTTTTGACAACACCCAAAAAAATGATAGGCATTTAATAAGTTATTATATGTTTTAAAAATTAATATTGGACGATATTAACGATAATAGCACGCCAACTCTCAACCGTTGCCGTTGCCCACTTTCGATGTTGTGCGGCGGTGGCGCTTATCAGTAAATGTAACCCAAAATAGCCGCGGTGTGCGTTTTCGTTCGTAGCGTTGTACACTTGCACCTGTGTTGTTTACTATCAATTTTACGACCGCCGCTTATAAACACAGTAATTAATAATTTTTTACCAATATTATTGTTATTGTGCTGGAAGATTTTAAGGGCAATGTTATTGAGTAAGAATACCAGTGACAGTACTAACGAAACTCTGTTTTAATTTATTTCGCTCCATATGTATATATTGGTTTTCATTAACTATAAATTCTTTTAATAACCATAAATTTTGATGTTTCACATCTGCAGACAGTCGAGCGTCCCGTGATCACTCTCTCTTTTTATTCTTATTTGTTACTATTTAAAATATATAACGTATAAATAAATCATTTAATGAACTACAATATTTCATATAAAAAACCAAACCCTCACGTTTCAACTGGTATATAGTACCTAGATACATAAATTATAAACACAAAGTTTGCTTTAATTTTACATTGATTATTAATTATACCTAATTAAAAATTAAAACTCACTGGAATTTGAGGAGTTATTGAACAGTTGAAATTATTGGCAGCAGTCATTGCACGTCTAAATTCCATACATGTTTGATTACCACCATGAACTGGGTCATTCAGAGGTACCTCAATAACTAATTGACATTGGTATGGACTATTGTTGTTTATCTCATTAATTGGAATGGCACAACATATTGGTGGTCCTATTCACATGATCAACAATAACTTTAATTGTAAATCATGATTTGTATTTTAAAATAAATAATTAAATAAATCTAAGTGATATAACATAGTACGTATAACTTGAAAGTCAGAAATATTGTAAATTATATTCGATCAGTGATCTGATACTATGCCATTATTTCTACTGTCATAAAGGTACCTATGTAAGCCTAATGCGTACTATACAACATGTACTTATACTAATAAAGTAATATGTACACAATGGAATTGTTTAATGTTTACAAATAGTCAATGTTGGGTAGCATGCATTATAATACCTAGCAAACGTACATAATATTCAACTAACTTCTATAACCAAATGTTTAGAATTAAATATATTTAAAATAAATTATGAAAAAAATTTATTTATAAAATATAATTGAATTACTTATTTTGTCATTTAAAAAAAAAGGAAATTACTAACTAAAAAGTATACTTGCTTACTAAAACACCCATAACAGGGGGAAAGCATATTTATTATTATTATTAATGCTAATGCATATAGTTAACATTAAGGGGTATACAACGTGATAATCGATGAACTCTTTAAATTTAGGATCCAAACTTCAAAAATTAAAAAAAAGTTAATATCTAATAGATTTTTTACATACGATTATGGCATTTTATTTTTAATAGAATTTTAAAAAAATAACACAAATTTTATTATAATAGAACTATTCAACTAAATATTTTAACGGTTCTTTTAGGAGCTTAAAAGTAAGATAACATGATTAGGTTAGATTAATATAAATAAAATACAAATTATCCTTCAAAGTTAAAGCAGTGGTCGGAGGTGTGTCTCCACTAAAATTCATTTTTTTACGTGTAATATAGTTTATAATTTAATTTATATTGAATACATCTATTACAATGACCTATACAATTATAAAATTTAACAATTAAAACCTACTTAATAACAGAAACACTACCTCAGTAGTTTACCCTATGAGTTTTAAATTTTAATTGTGAATTAAATAAATGATAATGTAAAAAACTAATTTTTACCTGAAAAATCTGGTGACAGGAGACTGATGTCATGAGTGATCCATTGACCATATTGACTTAGATGAAAATTATTGGAGTCTGGTAAATCACGAGGTTCAAAAAATAATAACAATTGTACTTTTCGTGGTCTGGGCAACAGCGATCCGTCAACTTGTTTTCGAACTTCATGATCACCTAATGAAGCAAATAATAAAATTATTATATATGTATCATATATTTATATGTATAAGTATAATATATAATATTTAATATTTACTCAAATAAATTTAAATTCTATTTATAAAATAATTAAATTATTAAACTTCTAATTAGGTCCCCGATGTTTTAAGCGTTACATATTTTTCTATGTTATACTACTATAAAACTATACTTAGTTTGGTCTACTGCCCAGTAGACCAAACTAAAGATCCATTAAAATATAATATGATCACAAGTATAAAACGAAAATTTAAAATGCATATTTCGTTATTTAGACAAGAAATACAATTTAAAAAAAAAACTAAAATACATTTTTAAATAAAAATATATTAATACATTTTCTTTACTTTTGTATGATGGACGATGGTATGCATAGTAAATTTAACTTTTATTGTAAACGCTTTGCTCAATTATTAAACATAGAAATTATTTTATTTTTAGAAAAGATTTATGCAAACCAAAAAAAAAAAAAAAATGTATAAATTTAAAAACATTTTTTGATAATACCTCAATAATTGAAATTTTAATATGAATTCTAATAGTAACGACCTGCGCCACAACAACGTATTATTTTCATTATTTTATTTTTCTAAGTATTTATCTTAATAAAATATATTTCACATAGGTACACTATAATTGTCATATTCATATTAAATTGATTTTAATTTATATGATTTCTAAGCATTATTTGTAATTTGTACTACTAAGTACTATTTATTAAATATTTATATAATATGATAAACATTAAACTTATTAGATACTAAATAGGTTACTATTAAAAAAATAAACTAATGGTAATTGATAAATAAAGCATAATCAGAGGTATTTAGTACCCATATTATATTAATAATATAGGTCATAACGCTAAACATTATTTAGTTATACTTATTATCTTCAATTTTTTTCAATAGTTTAATATTTTATTGCTACTGTAAAAGTATAATTTTCATAAATTTTAAGGAATATAAAATCTATATTATTTATAATAATTAATTTTAGCAAAATAAATCAAAATAAGTATCTTATGTACTAAAAATTTTACAAAAATATTTATTTAAATAAACTAAAATTATAATAATAAACAATATTAAAGGAAATTAAATACTATTTGTACCTATTAGTTATTACATTATGTGTGCTGTATATACTATACAGTATACACATAAACACATAGTATATGTATAACATACGTATGTTTATTCTAATGAGTCTTATTAAATTAATATATCGAAACCTCAGATTCTTCAATAGTTTTTAATTACGTAAATGATAAATAATTAACGTAAGAGAATAAAAATGAAAGCATACAGTAACTCATAATATTATCGAAAAACCAATATCATATTCATCATAATATTATACTTTTGTCATTTAGCTAAAAATCAAAAATACAGACATTCAATGCCAATATACGAATAGATAACACATGTAAATAGTAACAGCCATCTCTAAAATAATAGTTTTAGATAATTATTATAATTATGATTAATATTTTTAGTATTCTTAAAATCTATCCACTTTCCAAACTCACCGTCGTTATAATCAGCGTCGTAAAGTCGGATATACGGAGTTACCGACGATCCCCACAGCGGGTTCATTAAGTTATTGCATGAGCCATTTGCTGTCCTGTAAATAGCATTTTCTATGCAGGTCACTTCGGGAGCACACTTGTCATAGTATATGTTATTTGAATCAGGACCGTCTCCGCAATAAATAACAAGGTCATTATCAATTTCAACCTAAATGTTAAATATCAATACGTTTAAATAATTAAATAAATGTACTAACAACATAGTTCTATAATAATATCTAGGGTACCTACGTTAATGTTGAGTAAGGGTTGCATTGTTTCAATTCGTTTCAAATATTTACTCATTTCACCTGGTTTTTTTTATAACCAAGAAACACCTAGGTGAAAGCTACGTGAGCATTACATCCGCCCGGCCACAAAATGCCATATTAAAATACAACAGAACAGGTATTGTACATACACGGGGGCCTCTAATTGCCCTGATGGTTTGGCCTTCGGCCCACATAGTCAAGTCACTTAACTAATTGTTTTAATTTAGTCTACCTCTATTCTCTCATTCGCTTTCGGCTTCTTCCTTTGCGGACATGAATTTGTTCGCGTAGTGCGTCACTGCCTGCCAGTTATCAACATTCTGCAGCATAAACGGTACTATGTCTTCAACCTGATCCATGTGTCCGAAAAGGTATCATATCACTTGCCTTCTGCCTCTCAATCCAGGCACTCTATCAAGATGTGATTTTCGTCGCCTATGGTCGAGTCACAGCGGTGACAATAGGTGATGGCCTCCTTCTTGGTTTTGTGTAGGTAGTAGCCGAGATAGCCATGGCAAAGAGAAGCTACATTAGACGGAACTCTAAGTTTCCGTGTGAGCGGTTAGACTTATGCTTCCACGTTTCTTTAGCCAGAGTTCTAGTCCAACTACCTGTTGTGATTTCCGCAATTACGTTTATCCACCTAGTCATGATTTCGTATCAAGGAGAATGGTTTTCTCGCTGCTGCTTCTTTTTTAGGTGATACTTGATAGTCGCAGTAGAGGTTCCTTTCAGGATACTTGTTGTCACTTCCGACGCTGTGCGATACGTGAAAATGCTTCTGATTAGTATATAGCAATGGACTTTATTTAGGATTCTTGCGTTTCCGAGAGCATGGTCCATAGTTTGCACCCACGAGAAAGCTCCATATAGAAATATCGCGTGGATAACTGAGACCGTTAGCCCTCTTATATTAGACATGAGACGTACCGGCCTTCAAAAATTTCAATACAAAATTTCCGTCTATTATGTTATGATTGAATATTATTCTTAATGAAGTCCAAACCGAAATTCATGTTAAAATGAATAGTACAAATGTTTTAAAAAGGTAAATAACTCAATAAATTCCTAAAAAAAACACATCATACAATCAATTGATTGGTTCTTTCCGTAGTTATATAATTATATTATACGTAATTATTAAGTAATTATTGTGTTTTTAGATTTATACATGTGTTTCATCATTATTTTTCAAACTCAATTAAATTTAAAGTACCGAACTAAAGTTTACCTATACATAAAAATTTTTTTTAAACATAATATCAACAAAAATCTATTTATTATGATGTACTTAATTATTCATCAGTTAATTATTTATGTATTAATAAGTAATTACTACTCACGTTACAACTTTTGGAAGTTCCCAAAACTGATGTGACACATAACCATACAATCAAATTTAGCATCCTGGTTTGAACAGAAATTAAACTCTTGGCATTCAGTAATTTACTAATTAAATATTTTTTATTTACAAAAAACACATAAGCATATAATACATTTAAGTTATAATAAATGTAATTTGTATTTTACACGAAATGGTGTAAATATTTGTAAATTTTTTGATATCACGCATTTAATGCTATTCTATATACACTAATAAAATAGGTTAATAAACAATAGGTAATAACAAATAACTATTGAGTTTTTAACTACAAGTCCATAATGGCCATAATAATATTCATATAATTTATTTAATTTTAATAATATAATTATTATTAATGATAGCGAAAAATATACTATAATGTTTTTTTTTTTTTTTGACACTACTCCACAAATCTCTTAAATGTGTTAATTCTACTTACGAAAATGATTGTTTATTTAATAACACACTACAGACCGTTATGATTTAAACATTTTATATTTACATTTATTTTTTTGAGAAAAACATCAATATTAAACAAAACGATTTTAACAAAACCTATAAGCACTATAATAAAAATAAGTTTCACTCAGAATTATTTTTGAACAGTTTTCACAGTAAAAAAAAAATTACATACCTTAAACCGACAGTTTTAAACTTACTTATATTAACTTTACACGACTATTAAAAATAACAAATAAATACACAAATTATATTAAATGTGAAGAAATAATAATTTCTATAATAAAACAATAAAAGTTAACAATAATAGTTGAATACGATAATAATACTACTATAAGATTATCTATGAATATGATATTTTTTTATATATGTATAGTACAATAAGTTGTTGCACAATAAGTCAATCATGCATATATATATATATATATGTCATAAATATGTCAATAATGACATTTAACTGACAATATAAACACTTGTTTTATGACACTTTGGTAAAAAAAAAATTGCTATAGGCATTATAGGACAAAGGAAAAATTTAAACAACTTTTATATTAACTTCTTCAACTTCCCCACTTTACCGACAATTCGCGGGCACGCTGCAAATATCAAATATTTGTACAAGTACTATGTTATGCGAGTATCGGAGAATATTTATCAAGTACACAAAAGTGAGATTCCAACATTATATTTCGTCAAAATGTGTCAAACATATTAGTAGTTTACATTTAATGGAATTTAAGACAAGGTAAATCCACTGACATTATTGAATTTATCACAAACAGTACCGCATAGAATCAGCTAGTATAATTAGTGTAGGAGTTAATACTTATGATATATAAAATATTTTTATTACAATAATTACTTTTTGTAAATATTTTAATTTTAATTGAACTGTATTGTACAATTTTGAAAATGTTATCTAATAGATTACTCTAATTAGTCTAATTAGATAATTATATTTTTATTTTGCAATATTAGTACCTTAAATACTATTTAAACTAGGTAGTTGGTTATTTTGTTAATTTCCATTTAAAGTAATAATAATTTATCAAGTTAACATGTTTTATTAACTTTCCATGCTCCAAAATCCAAATTTAATGATTCATTACATTTGTACATTTCTGAAAGCCTTAAAACAAAATTATAAGAAATTATCTAAACGTACAAATTAATTTAAAATTGGTATTTTGTACCTATTTATTATAAATTTGTAAATAATAACATTTAGGTACTAATTTAGTATGTATTTCAATAATTTATAGTTTAAATAAAATTTGAAAAATATAATCAATTGGCAACTATTACATACCCATTTGGCATGAAAATATCACTTGGTAATTCATTAATATTTGTCGTTGCACAAAATAATTTAGTAAGATCGAGACTCCATAATACATCAAGTTGTTCTAATATTACAAATAAATATATCTACTATCATTATAGATCCGTAGTAAAAATTCATATAACTAATTATCATGTATACCCGTAGAAAAACTTCCTGGTTGATCTTGTACATCAAAAAAGAAACGATCGCCATATCGAATACGATAAAATCCATCAGCGATTATGCACCTTGCTGTTTCACCAACCATTCCATCATCAACAAGTGGTTCAAGCAAAGCTCCTACTATCAAATCAATATCTTCGACACTGTCATAATTATGTTGCAATAGCTCAATGTCCTGAATATAATCAATCAGTAGTAAACATTAAAAACGTATTCAAATAGATGTATTACCCATAATATATAATATGTTTAATAACCGAAAATATACTTTTAATTAAAATCTGCTATATAACAAACACGTTTAGGTCAAATAATTTGAACAATGTTATGGCTGACAAATTTTTGCGTGTTAATTGAATAAGGTAGTTAAAATTTGTTTATAAAAATATATTTGTGTTTATTTTAAAAATTATCAAAACTTTTGAAATTTAAGTCGTTCAACGATAATAAAATTATGCTGTTTAAAATTTAAATATTTTTAATGTTCTTATCACGGAAATATGCATTTATATTAAACCTATCAGAAGGTTATTTCATAGTTCAATAGATAATCAATAGACATGTTAATTCCTTATAAGAATACGTCGTATTTTAAAAATGATGAGTATTGTAAAACATATGCAAATAAAATATGAAATAAAATACATTTATTCCTTACTTCTATATAGTAACCATGAAATAAACAAGGGGGGATTTGTACAAAATATTGTTATTCTGGGGTACAAAGTATTAAAATATGACACTTTTGATAGGTGGAAGCTTTTTTTTTTAATAATAATAATGAAAATTGAAACAATTAACTATAATTACATATTTTTTTATTTTTTAAACAAAAAATGTAAAAATAATTGTGTAAAATTTTAAAATTTCAACGAAACGTAAATATAATGGTATAGACTATAGAGTAAAATTAGTAATTTTTAAGCTGCGATTTGAGACATTGAAGGTCGAAGGTCAGTAACGCTGTCGTTGGTTCCGACAATTGATTGAAAATATACAAAAAAATACATTTTATTCTTGTAAAAGAAACTATGAAAAAAAAAAGATTATTTGAAATAATATTGAGAAAAGGGTCCTCGTACTCAAAAAGTTTCACTGGTATAGACTATAGAACATAAAGTGTACAACACGCATACGTAAAGGTAATAAAAATAAACAAATACAACTTTAGTTTTTTCATTTGTTTAATTAAAAATATAAAATAGTTTGAAAACAACTTACAGTATAATTTAATACGCCAACTAAATCACTAAATGATGAAATATTTGGAAACCCACAAATTTGTCTGGCTACGATATATGGAAATAAACCAATTTCGCGGCCTCTTTGAATGTCTATACTACTTAAGTCTAGATCTGCAACACTACTTACCCAACCATGAAACATACGACTTGTTATCTGATATATAATTAAATGATTTAGGTTAAATTAAAATATTTCAATATTATGTTATTATAAAACGAAATTACCAGTAAATTATACGATGCTAATGGACAACGACCTGGCTGGTATGACATACCTCTTAGTAACTCTTCAAGCTTAGATTTACTTATTAGTGGATCAGGAATTGACATGTATTCGTTAAGTTTAAATTGTTCCAAGACACAATTGTTCTCATCTAAAAAACTTAATCGACCGTATAATCAATATAAAATAATTCACTTAATTAAAAACATTAACAAGTTACTAATATATCGAAGGTATAACGTTGTGTGGAACTCGAAAAGCACCTGCTGAAAATTCAACAGCCAATTGAGGCATAATTGATGGATCGTATACAGTCTTTTTATCTTTAGAAAGAGATAATCCAGTGCTCTCACAATACTCTTTACCTATGAACGTAATCTATACTGTTTAATTGTTTCATATTAAATTTCAATTAATACATATTTCATATTTTTTAATTTACGAGTATTGTACAACTTATAATTCTTATTAATTTAATTTATATGTATAGGTATGCAAAATTAAATTTACAACAAATAATTTATATTATCTAAAATAGGTGATTCCTACCAAGTAAAATCTGCAAGTAATCTCGGTAAACTATAATCTCATCAAGTGCTATAATAATCCTTCGAGCTTCTTGGTACAAAGTTTCATCTGTCCAATCTGGATTTTCTTCGTGTAACAAACCTGCTATTATATTATGAAACCTTAGAAACACCTCTTCGTATAATATGAGACCAAATTGCTCATTATTTCTAGGATCGCCTAAAAACAACATATTAAAATATTATAATGAATTATATTTTCGTAATATTTTTAATTGTTACAGTACCTCGATCAAAACAATAGGTCACATTACTTCGGCCCGCACAAAATTTTGACCCATTTCTTGATGCTTGAACACCAAATTCTTGTCCATCAATCTTACTAGTTTTTAATTTTCCGAATTCATTAGATCGAAGAGAAGCTGCTTTGCCTGCGGTCGGGCCGTACAATTGAGATGCGTCTATGAACACAGTTTGTTGATTTACCTAAGAAATTAAATAACTTAATAGCTTATTAGAATTATTGGTGTTTGTACTTTGTTCTATGATGTATAAGATTTTAATATTATGAGAACATAAAAATAAAAAGTAATATACCTGCTTATATTCAAAGCTGGGTAAGTTAACGAATTTCCTTAAATCTCTAAATTAATTTAGAAAAAATTTAATTAAGTTGAGTTTAAAGCTAATTTTTATATTTTTATAAATTCGACAAATCAAAAATTAACAAAATTTAAATTGATTAAATTAATAGATACAATTTAATTTTCAAATCGATAAGAATATAAATAGAGGTCCGTCACACCAGCACCCCAAGTTGTGATTTTTTCACCAAAATTTCACAAGAATATGTAATCATTATGTAACGAAATGTAACCACAAAAACTTTTTTGTAACTTAATAAGAAATTCAGAATTTCAAACTTTAATTCCGGGTGCTGGTGTGACGTCACGCCAGCACTCGGTACCCTTCAAAATGATTCGATTGATTCGAAATTTTCACAACATTTTGTAACCATCTTGTAAACAAATCTAAATGTTATCCAATATTTGTATACAGTGAAATCTGGCCCCTCAAAATACAAACTACATAAATATATACAATACGTCAATAATCAAAAATAAAATAATAATAATCTATAAAATGTACTTAGGCTCAAGAATATTTCTATAAAATATAATTATAATTTTATTAATATATTATGATGTATAGAAAGACGTGAAGCTGGGTTATGGGTATTGAAGTTTGAATACCGGGTACTAAATCGTGGAGCTAACACATATCAATAAATAATATATCTAAATCAAAAAGCGCGTGTAATAAGCAGCGCCTGCAAACGCGAATATACACCGATGATACTGTTATTTATATAAATATTAAACATAACGCATAGTGAAAATAATTTGGGAAATATTATTGAGTCTGCTGATGAAAATTTTAAATGTATTACATAGGTACTTTGTTATTTTGGATTAATTTACAAAATATACATAGTAACATTGTTAAATAATTTTAAATATTAAATACAAAAAAAAATGTCTAAAGAAAACTCATATGACAATCTTATTTCAATTAAACATTTAAGATTTTATGAAGTTGACATATAGATTAAATGGATATACAAGTGATATACCGTTTATTTTGTCTGGTTTACCATAATATTTATAATGAAACTGAACCATTAAAATTAAATTAAGTGTTGAAGTTCATAATATCTCGAAAAGTGGTTTCTTAATACTCAAATATTTATATATTTTATATAAAATATTATATACACCTCCAGACAGCAGTGCAACTGCAGAAAGGAGTTTTAATCGGCTAAAACTTCTCAAAGTATATCTTCGCTCAACTACAACTGAAGACCGGCTATCAAATTTGGCAATATTGAGCATAAGAAGCAACATTATACAATAACAATCAATTTTAATAACGTAATAAGTACATTTGCAAAAATAAGAAAAATCGCAGAAAATTATTGTAATATTCTTTACTGTGAAAATAAAAACAATTATTGAAACTAAAACCAAATAAATATACCACAACTATGTATACAACTTATCATTTCCTATGACATCATTGTATTATTATAACCGTATATACACGCAAAATATTGTTAAGAACTTACGTCCGTTTATATTTAAAAATAAAATAAAATAAAATCAAAATATATAAAACAATAAATATGTATAAACCCTTCCCAAAATCTAAAATACTCAAAATTATTTAAATATTTCAGGTACATTTGTTAATCAAATATCAATTCTAATTCAACAAATAAAAAAAAAAAATTTATTAATAATACGGAAGTATATAAGTAAATTTTAAATTTTACTTAAAACTTAGTTTTGACTTATGTCTAACTAAATTAAAAAAATATATACGTAAAAACTATCAAAATTAATAAATTAATATTGATGTCGAAAAATAAAAATTTTATACATTGTACAATATTATACACACGTAACACGTAAGTATATATTACGATGCTTATGTCACTTATTAGAACGATTTTTAATTGATTAAAGTGCAATAAGGTATCTGGAATATTGGATAATATTTGGATTTGGTTACAAAATGGTTACAAAATTATGTGAAAATTTCGAATCAATCGAATCATTTTGAAGGGTACCGGGGTGCTGGCGTGACGTCACACCAGCACCTGGAATTAAAGTTTGAAATTCTGAACTTCCTAGTAAGTTACAAAAAAAGTTTTTGTGGTTACATTTCGTTACATAATGATTACATATTCTTGTGAAATTTTGGTGAAAAAATCGCAACTTGGGGTGCTGGTGTGGCGGACCTTATAAAAAGCATGTTTAAAAGTATACCCACAAAATAAATGAACGTCCACACAAGTGAATAATTTAAATTGTCTATAAATAGTTAAAAAGCTTTCAAATGTTTTGAAAATTATTTTATGTATATTATTAAATGCTATTATAAATATTTGGTTTAAATTTCAAGTCTACAGTCATTCGTTTTATAACAAAATAACAAAATCGATTTTTGTCAAAAATTGGTAGGCGTAAAAATTTCTATTTTCCTAACCTTGGAAAATTATTTGGAATATTTTGCTTTTTACCACTCAAGATACCAACAACTAGATTCACTTTCCTGTCAAAAAAATATATTGAAGTTGAAGATCAAAACTTTTTTACTGCTCAAAAAGTGATGACAGACGCAAAAACGATTTAAAAATAAAAAAACCAAATTATTGTAAATACCAATACATTGATCTTTTGACTCAGGATTTAAACAAATAAAGTTTTACAAATAATAATAACTTTTTTTTATTAATCTTTAATAAATATTTTAGTAAACATCATGGTTTAATTTTAAATTTAGTAGAACTTCATACTATTTAACATTATTAAAATAAATAAATAATTATTGTTAAGCACATTTTGTAAAATATTTAAAAATATGTATATAAATATCTAGTGTCTTTGGTATATTCAAACTGGAAATCATCGATCTATTTTAATGTTTGAAAATGTTTAATTTTCTAAAAATCACTTATACGTACATATTTTATAACCTAACCTTGTGAACAACTAATATTACACCCTTTTCGCTTACAACAAAAATTAATCTTTATTCGGAGATATTATCTATAACTATAAACGATAAAATAAATCAAAACTCACGGGTATTTGAGGAGTTATTGGACAATTGAAATCAAAAGCAGCCGTCATTGCTCGTCTAAATGGAAGACATGTCTTATTGATTTTAGAATACGACGGGTCTTGTTTATTTATATTAATTACTGTTTGGCAAATAAGCGGAATATTGTTCTGATTCTGAACTGTACAACAATCCTCAGGGCTAACTAAAAATGATTGATTATTAATTATTTATAAATCATTTTAATTTATTTTTAATACCCACAGGTTAACTACATATAAGTTATTATTTTGAAAATGAATTAAACACAGATTACATTTATTTGAACTAAGTACTTATTGAAACGCATCTTCGTTCTATTAATTCGTGTAATTTATAATTTTATTAATATTTTTGTTTTGCTGTAATTATATTATAGGTATATTATTGTTATTATCTTTTGAGTCAACATCAATTACCTTACCATAAAAGGTAAAATAGTGTAAATAAATAACTTAGGTTACCTATTGATGTCAAATTTACAGCAAAATGTGTTAGAAGCAACTATCCCAGCTATTCCGAAGTAAATGTATTCAAATTTCAAGTACCTACCAATAATACCCACAGATTTTTCGTTGGAGTTTAAGAGCTAGGCTATAGTTTCCTGAAAATAGGGTTATATGGCTAAACCATTTAATAAGGCTCAAAGCCAAACTTTTACGGTCATTGGAATTGATTTAAATGGTCCGTGTTTCTCCCGTGATGAGTTATATGCACCTCTCTCTAAAATGTATTAAAATTATTATCATATCACCATCCACGTGAGAAACTAAAAATATTGTTTACCCGTCAATTTGGTAAATAACAATAATTTAAGTATAAATAATGAAATAAGTTGAATTATTTTATAATGTTTTTCTCAAATATTTTATGAATTTATAAGGTATAATTTCTATCCTTAATATTCGGTATACCTAATCTAATAATAATATTTAACAAAATGTCTAGTATACCAAAATATAAATATATTATTAACAAAAATTTTGTTTTTATTTTCATAGACGTGTGCACGGTGTATACGATGTACGCGTTAGGAGTGAACTTTTTAAAATAATAAAAAATAACAATTACGTAAATACGATCGATATTTACAACTTAATTATATCACAAGAATCATGAAATTATATTATTTTTAATTAATACGTCTATATAAAAATATATTTAATTATATTTCAACACAAGAAAATTCTGATAAACATAATACTTTCTAACAAAAAGTCATAACAGTAATATAGTAATCATAAATATTTTTAAGACAACAGTATAAGATTTTATATATTTGAGGATCAAATGTTATCATCTGCAATCTGCATGCTTGCTACCCTGTGACCAAAATCTACATATGCCCTATGGTCATACTCTTGGTAAAATTACTATATAAGAGTAAAAAATAAAGTGAAAATTTTCGCTAATTTGATTTAATCATTCTACATAATACGAGGGGTATCCAAAAATTAAGTCTTACTATTAAAAATGAATGGATAATAGAGGTATTAATGCATGAGCGCCTATTGAAATAAGGCAAGACGGGGTACTCCTCCATCCCTCACCAGAAAAAACAATATTAACTTATAATTTAATAAATATTACTATTATTACCTAATGACTTAGACATCATAAAATAAATTATTTAACTACATTAGGATGAAATTAATGAAAAAAAGAAATGTGCAGTTCTTATTATATTTTAAATTTTTTTCTTGTACTTATTAAAATTAATTTTAACTAACTGTATTACACCATTAACACTATTAATTATAGCATATTTATATTTAAATTTTGAAATAAAATTACCCCATTATTTAGCTTAAATTTGAAAAAAAATTATTTTTCCCTCCACCACTTAAAATATTCCTCATGGGTGCCCCATATGTTTATGCGAAATATTAGTCGTTACATCTTGTTATAAGTCAAAACAATTTTTTATCAATATTTATGCAATTTTTTTCCTAGCATAGAGATACTCTTCATATTTAAACAGTATTTAATTAAATGTTTATTGTATTTTACCAAAGAAATTGGGTTGCATTAAAGTAATGTCATGTGTAATGTACTGGCCGACTTGATAAACATGATAATTTCTTTTGTCTGGACAATCAGATTCAGGTGTTCTTGGGAAAAACAATGCCAACTGCAATTGACGAGCTCCAGGCAATTCCTTGCCATCTCTATGTTGTAATCGAATAGAATAGTTACCTATTAACGTAATTTCAATGTATTAAATTGTCAACAATAGATAAATGTAAATATTATTAATTATTGATTTATCGACCGAATGACTTGGTACTTTTCCTAATTTAATTATTAAAAATAGTGAGGCGGCCCGTTTACAATAACATGCATAAAAATTAACAATTAAATTGTTTATTCAATAAATGCTAAATATGAGTGTACCTAATTAGCATACTTGTATAATTATATATAAATGTCTATTACCTAATCCCTTTAATGTAATATTGCGATTATAATAAGACATTTTAAACATTCATTGACAATAATATTTCAATATCAATTTAATATTGTGTACAACTCTTCCCAATAATAATAAATCTAAATCAATACTCTAGTTAATTATTCACTAATTGTTACATACCTAACTTAAAACATATCTTAAAGAACTGTATAATTCATCAACAATAGATAACAATATAATGTACTTGCATTTAATACTTTGTATAATATCATCAGGTTATTTATAAATTAAGTTGGTACAAATAAAAAAACTAATAATATATGAATTGCTAAATGATAAAAAATATTGACCACTTACCATCCTCGTAATAAGCAGGACCCAGTCTAATAAAAGGGGTATTAACTGCACCCCAAAATGGATGTTGTAAGTTATTGCACAAACCATCAATGGATCTATATTTAGAAGTACTATTGCAAGTAACCGTAAATGCGCAGGTTTCATAAAACGTATTGTCTAATACCACGTTTTTAATTAAATTTACAGAAGTTTCAGCCTAAAAAATAAAAAGTTTATTGTGTAGATAGTGTAGCAAAATATATTATATATTTAAATATATTCAAATATTTTTGAATCATTATTATTATATTTATTACAATACACAAAACAGCTTATTAATATTATATGATAAGTCAAAGAATTAAATAGTAATATATTTATTACTTGTCACTAGAAATCGGCTATTATACTTTGCATTTTTTTTAGCGCAATACAATAATTCTTAATTATCAAATTCATGAAGTCAAGTTTTAAAATCTGTATACTTATTTTGCCTATAGGTATTTTACAATTTCGGACCACAAAATATCATAATGAGTGTTTCTCGATTTATTTAGAAATTTACGGTATAATCAAAAATATATGCCTTTTCTATTTATAATTTATAAAATTAAAAAAAAATATTATCGACCATAAATAGATGGAAGTATTCTAAATTTGAAAATATCAATGTGATTCCAAGTAATACTTATTTATTCAAATTAATCCATGTAAAATAATAGTTACGTACTTAATATTAATTTTATATTTATACTAACTGCTTAAGAATTTTTATTTTTTTTTTATCCCTGCAAAGTTGTTAATGAACTAGTTTTAAATTAAACATTTTAAGTTAATATGATGCAATTTATTATTTTTGAATAATAATAGAATAACTATAATTGTTCTCTTTCATTTGAAATTTAAATATCTAATTTTGTCAAAATTTTTATAAAAAAAAACTTGCGTTTAAATATATTTTAGATTCTGAACGGAGTGATGAATGTATTAATTTTACAATGATGTGTGTTTTTTTTTTTTTTTTGTGTCTGTCATCACGTTTTAGAGTAGTAATAGTGCTTTGGTTTTTAACTTCAGCCTCTCTTTGAAAAGGAAATTGAATCTAGTTGGTATTTGGGTCAAAAGTAAAAATTTTCCAGTAGTTTTCAAAAGCGTCAGGAAAAACCCTAAAAAAATAAGGGAAAAACGAAATTTTTACGCATAACCAGTTTTTAACAAAATCAATTTTTTTATTTTGCTGTAACTCAAAAACGAATCATTATAAATACATGAAATTTTCAAAAAATGTTTATAATAGCGTTATTAAAATATGTATATATAAAAAAAAAATTAAAAAAGATGGGCATGTGAGTATTGAGTACTTATCTTTTTACTGTAAGTAGAATATATTTCGAATAGGTTACTGCGATGTATGTGTTAAATTTGAATTCAACAATTATTACAAGTTCATATTATTATATAAAAAAAACTGTCAGCCTATACCAGTAAATATATTTTATGATATATTTTTTTGCTATTAATATTAAAGCAACTTATTTTAAAATTGGTAAACTAATTGGTAATACGGTAAGCTGATTTAATTTTTGCTATTATAATAATAATATTAATATTTAATTATTATACTAATAATATATATTTATAGGTACCATATTATATTATTTGTATTAGTTGAGTCAATATCATATTACCGCAAACTTATTAATTATAGTAGTTTTATTAATAATAAATATTAATCGTTAGAGGTAAACAGTATCAATAGGGTCATGATATAAACATGATATATCTTAAAACCAATTAGTATATTTTGAAAATGAAATCGATTTAATCAAACAATGGTTTTACTTAAAAATTCCCATTTTTTTTTTTTTTTTTGTATTATTTTCGAGATTATTTTAAACGATACAATTTTGCCATATTTGACTAGGTATGTAAATTAACGTTGTAATTTATTGCTAAATTACATGAGCAAAATAGTAGTTCACCTACCATTTAACATATTTGAATTACATCATAATAACTAAAATTGTTATTTTTTGTCAAAATTAGTACATCAATAGTCTATAAATAGAAATGTGCTTATAAATTGTTTTAACTTATAATCTATAAAAACCTCGTACTAAATTTTCAAACATGATCTATTGGTGTTAAAATTTAAGACGTTCATCAAAAATTGAAATTCGAACACTTGAAAAAATTGTACAGTACCCACATGCTACATTTTATGATGGTCAAAAAACAACTAGTATAAAAAACTAGTATTAAACTTTTAAGTTCAAAAACAGTTGTATCAACATAAATTGAAAAAAAAAACTAAAAATTTAATATTCTTAAATGTATATTTATATATATATAATAGCACAACATTTTACAGCATATTATAAAAATTCTATGACGCATAGAATATGCTAAAATAAATATTTTGGGAAAATGTCATATTGCCTAATTTTTGAATTACATCAATATAAAAAAATGAATTTTGTAGAAAATTTTTTAGGTATAGCGCAAATATTTCCAGAAAAATATTACACGGTTATTTTGCTTAGTGTCGGTAATTTTAAAGTAAAATTCTATCATAATGTGGTGACAAACACAAAAATAAAAATAAAAACTAATAACAATACATTTCTTACTTCACCCTGCAGATTCTAAAACCTTCATATTTTATAGAGTATAAAAATTAGTTTTATAGATACTATAATCACTAATTAGTTTTAAATGTACTAAATAAAATGAATAACTTACATGAATTTTTAATAATGCAATCAAAAATATTAAGATAGTTGGTTTATTTATGGATAGCATCTTTCTCCAAATATACTGTAAAAATAATAAAAGGAAATTTTAACTTATTTCATTTAATTTGTAAACTAAAAAAAAATTCCTTTTTACTTTATACCTAAATAGCATAATATTGTATGTATGATATACTGTAGATACTTATATATTTATAAAAAATATATAGCTAATTCTTTAATTTAACTGAATATATCAATATTAAATATAATGTTTTGTTTTCCGTGACAAGTTTTTTTAGTAATGTAGTATGTTCCTCATAAAATTGAATTGCTAAGTTGTAATCTACTAGTTAGTTATGTATATATATGTTAGCAATTATTTTTTTTTTAAATAAGATAAAAAAAAATAATTTTTACATTATATAATCTCATTCTCAAACCACAAAATTTTTTTATTATTATTATTATTACTAGGTATTATTTGAATATTTTTTTTTCGTGGATCATGATTACACTAGCTCTTATTGTACCCATAAGACAATAAGCGATATCATGGCGGTGAGCTTTTAGGCGGATAAGGTTTTCTATTAACTATTTTAGTGTGTGGAAAAAATCAATTTTGTATAAGCACAAGTTGTTGGTCGCTATGATCAAGATATGAAGATATGGATTTACAGATACATTCTGTAAAGTTAATAATTGACATCAAGTTTAAGGTAAAACTGGAAAAATTACTCACGACTTTTATATACATTGGTGGTGGTTTTGGAGAAACTATATGATTGTGAGTTTGGGTCTTATTTGGAAGTGTGCTTTTATGGGACTCACCTATTATGTAACAAGAACTGAGTACCGATTTGAACTTATGAATATTTTTTTGTTTTTATCCTCCACTTTAGGTGAAATTGAAGATGATGATGGATTTCTTTTGCTTGGAGTTGAATTGTTATCTGTTAAATCACGATTATTGAATAATTGGGCACCACTATACGTAACAGCAGATATAATTGCAAACGAAAACTCAATAACAGAACGAGTGTGATGTCCGTCCGTCCATTGTGCATTTGCGATAAACACTGATTTAAATATTTAATAACATAGATTGTCTTATACAAATACAATTCTAAACCAATGATATGTTTGTAAATTGATAAAATACCAAATAAACCAATTTCATGATTACCTAAATAAATTGCATACATACAACGTAGGTACTTACAATTAAAATTATTTGTAGATTGAATGGCTACTATATATACTGAAAATACTTTTCTACACTGATACGAAATAACACATTTATAATTATACAATATTAAACTGTGTCCTTTTGTTCTATAGGTGTTTATTAAGTTCACTTTATTTAACTCTACCTGTGTGGTGATTGTAAAAACAAACAAAACTGACGAAAAAAAAAATCATTACCTATGTAACTATTTAAAAAACCTCACTCAAAATAAATAATTAGGTATCCAATTAGACTTCTATGCATTAAATAATAAATATACGTCATGTATTATTACACACAATATTATTCAACTGTAATAAATTTCAAGTTTTCGATGGTAAATCAAAAAAAAAAACACTTGTGCTTAAAACTAATTATTTACATATATATATTTTATTGCTTGTATCAACATAAAATCAAATTAAATACATTAAATTAAATGTTTAATATTATATAACAAAATAACAATTACAACGTTTAAGCGTTAAACCTACATACAAGGAATAATATCAACCCATTAAACTAATTAACTCAATATAAATTCAATAATTTTCATAAAATATATTAGTACTAAAGTCTACAATACTTAATAATAATTATAATATCATATTCAACTGAATATATATATATATATATATTAAATTTCAACTTTTGTGATAGGTATTGAAAAAAAATATCCTTATATAGATGCCTTGAAGAGTTAAGACTACTCGTACTTACTATAACAGTTCAAATCCATTTATTCCACGAGCTTTAAAAAACGGTATAATTCAATTTTTACTTCTCCTAAACAATAATAAACTCGTAGACATTAAAAATAAAACCATATAAGATATAACCAATCAGAACAAAAGTTATTTACGTACTTATTCAAGAGTTTTCTTTCGGTACTCGTCGCTACCACATAATATCATATGCTTAGAAAAAAATATATAATTTATTAACTTAACCTATTAACATTTATGTGTAACGGTTAAAAGGTGAAATGTAAGTGACCAACATATTTGTTTTCACTTTTGTACCTTTGTTTTTTGTTATGAAATACCTATGGATTTTTATTGTTTATTTTATATATAATAATATACAATATTTAAATACGTATTGTAAACAAGATTAGGTACTAGAATTTTTTACACAACTATTCCAATATCAAAATTATGTGTGGAATTAAATAAAAATAATAGTTTTATAGAGTAGGTACCCTACTAAAATATTAAAACTAATGAACCATGAGAACTTAAATTTCTATAAGGTTATTTCTACTTCCTAGTTCCTCTTATTATGATGCAAAATAATTTTATATTAAATAAAACTGCGATGTACAACGAGCTCAGACAATTGCAAATTTTAAACGTCGCACGTGTTTTTCAGAGATTGAATATTTAATTGTGTTATAAAAATAGTGTTCTAAATTATTTGATTGTAAACGGTTGTTATATTATTAATACCTGCTTATAGGTAGATGATTATAAAATATATTCAAAATGCTTGTTTAAAGAACAAATTCGTTTACATAACATACTTAGCACTGGGCCTGTCTTAAATTTTGATCCTGAACCCGCCACCTACATGTTGACATCTATCGTGAACTGGCGGCAAACGCAAATCGAAAAATATTGATACTTATTTATCGTTTTATGGACGTAAAAACAATGTACTGCGCGCGATCGTATGACGCCCGATAAAATTACCAATCAGTATCAATTAGTGACTATTCACTAATATATTATTATACTTTATTTATGCAACACGATTTTAGATGCATATTTGTATAATATTTCTTGAATCATGACGCAGGTCGTTAGCCGGGGGAGGAAACACCGACTGCACTCCTCCCCCTACGAAATCTCTTTTTCTAGCCGTAGTGTAATGTATACTATACATTTCTTAAAGGTTATATTAACATCGATATATTTAATATAATTTATTGATAGTATACTTATATTAATCGGGTTATGATAAATTAATCAATGGTTTATGATAATCATTGTACCAATGACGTAGCGAGAAACTTGGTGGCCCTATTGGGCAGGGTTGAGCAAAATATTATATAGATAATTAATTATTCGAATAAAAATATAATTTAATAGTTTTCAAACATGATGCTAATACAAAATACAATTATTATATTTAAATTCTTTACTCTCTAGCTTCTTCTTTAGATAGTTCTATATTTGATTTATTTATAGTATTTTTCTATTTATTTCAAATAAAATAAGATTTACAATCGTGAACTTAGAATACAATGCTAACTAATGTTTTTTAATACGTAAATATTTTAATTATCAAAATACCAAAATAGTAAAAAAAAAAAAGAATTTTATTATGGCCTCGAAATGATATACTTAGATTTTAGTTTTTTAGATAAAGTATTATTTTTTCTCCATCGGTCTGTAGTAAGACAAGACAAGTGTTTACATGGAATAAACTATTTTCATGCAATTTAATTTTCTCTAAATGCTTTCAATCATTAATATCATTGGTCCACGAAGTCGATGTACACAATTACCTGATTACCAATTTAAACTTGATTGGCAGTAAACTAAATAAAATGTTTTTAAATGACAATAAACAAATCCATTTACAGTGTAAAGTTATACCCACTTAACTTTTATCGTTATGTGCGCTGTAAAAAATGAACGATATTTATTTGTTTATTACCAATCATTTTTTTTTTTTTTCTAAAATAGGCCATCTGATTGGAACGATCTTTTAAAAATAATAATAATTATATTCAATGTATTTATAATGCATTTGTAAAAATAAACTTTGTCGTTTAGAAAATCTCCTAAAACTGTATCGCTTCTGATAAATCGGTGATTCATTTTCATCATTAACATTATCTACGAACTACACAGTTGCTAAATTTCGACATGTTCATGAATATTATGAACATGATCTATTTTTCATTAATTTTAAAAATTTTAAATAGTCGAAAAAATAGATCAAAACGATTGCGCCTATATTAGTCTAAGACAATTTTTTTTTGCTTTTTAGCTATAATACTAAAACACGTACACTTTATCGGTACTCTCAACTTTTTCAACGATAAACATTTAAACAACTGACGCTTGAAATGTTTATTAGCTGTGTGAGCAGCACACATGTAGCAAATATCAATGATTGCTTAAAACTACTTATTTCGTTGGTTGCTCACATTTATGTCTGTGACGACCAACTTGTGTAAATAAATGAAAACATTTGTTTTAGAAAAAAATATGTCAAGTTGAAATAAACTAATAATTTGGTTATACTTTTTTGTATAACATTTATTTTATTTGAGCTATTATAGACTAAAATTTTTATCTACTAACAATATCATTTTCGAGAATATCTCTATTAAAAAAAATCATTTATTTACGGAAGTAATTTTAGATTCTGAACGGAGTAATGAATGTATTGATATTACAATGTGTGTGTTTTTTTTTTTGTGTGTCTGTCATCACGTTTTGGAGTAGTAATAGTGCTTTGATTTTTAACTTCAACCTCTATTTGAAAAGGATATTGAATCTAGTTTGTACTTTGGGGGGTCAAGAGTAAAAAATTTTCAGTAATTTTCAAAAGCGCCATGAAAACCCCTAAAAAAATAACGGAAAAACAAAATTTTTACGCATAACCAGTTTTTGACAAAATCGATTTTTTTATTTTGCTGTTCTTCAAAAAAAAATCATTGTAAATACTTGAAATTTTCATCAAATGTTTGTATTAACGTTATTTATTTAAGATTAAATTTTCAAATTATTTTGACTTTTTTTAAGGTATTTGCAGACAACTGAAATTTTTGATTTTTCTAAATTTTTTTTCTTGAAATGCCAATAAAAAAATTGGCTTTCCAAAAAAACTTTACAGTTGAATCCAAGGTTTATCATAAGTTTTCCTTCGAGTAATTGTAAAAAAAAATTCCAGCGTCAATATAGAAACAATTTTATGAGCGTATGAAATTTAATATTTTACGAAATCGCGTAAAATAACGATATAGGTATTACAATTTAAACATAATATTAATATAATATATCCTACTAATTATCATAGACTAACAAATCATCTTTGTTCAAAATCGTTTTTCGTATACAATGATACCTAATTGCATTCAAATTTAAAACATCCATTATAGTGACCTACTCTCCATATCTACTATACAGCAGAGCGATACCCACTTGCACGCCCTTTTTTCTTTTTCAATGCGTTGTGTTTTAATTTTTTTTTTTTTTTTGACTTCTACTTTAATTTACATATACTTACATCATTAATAAACAAATTAATAATAATGATTATTAAAAATATTAATGTACTTGTAGGTGTAATATAAGTAAATGTAAATATTATTAATACCTTAAAAAACTATGTATGTGAAGTGAACATGATGATAGTTCCTGTCTTGGAAATAATATTCTTTAAAATAGCTGTGCAGTAATTACTGGGTACATGCTATAATAATTTATTTTCTAATTAACTGCTCGTCTGAAAAACCAATAACGTTTACAATTAAATAATAATATATAAAGTAATATTAAACCCATGCTGTTGTATTTTTTTTTTTCGTTTTTCAAATCAAATTATTTTCAACATAAATATTAAACATAGTTAAACGTGCATAACTAAAATATCAACTTCGTAATAAAGACTATTGCAAAAATACATTATATTATATATTGTATAACAATGGACAGTGGTACAAGAAATAAACCATGCTGAGTGATTCGATATTATTTGATTACGAAGTGTCGACCCGTAATAGCAACTAGTGCTGGTCTGACCCGCACGGCTGCCCGGCGATTGGGGTGCCAATTTTTCAGTATTTTGGGACCATAACCAAATAAAATAATGTATACTTTAATCACTTATGAACGGAAATTTCGAATTATTATTAACTAATGATAACGTTTGGTGTATCCAACACAATGTGCATACCTATATTATAGCATTCAATTACGTTCTTATACTTCCCAAAACACAAGTTAGTTAATTATAAACGAGCAAGTATCACCAAAACTTAACATTTTAAAATCTAGACTTAGGTTTTTGATAAGCTATAGTATCTGGATCTTTTGACACGTCTGTTTGTAAAAGAAGATATTTCATCATTAAGTATTTAAATTTGTAAGCAATTTTTAAACAATTAATATATGTTAGATCTTCCGGCAATAAATTTCAAAAAACTTCTATTTTAATAATAAATTATAATTTATTAAATTAATTTTATTCAAGTTTATTGATTGGTTTGATTTTTCTTTTAAGTAATAAATAATTGTCTATTTAATGTGTACTGTGTGTGTATGTATACCTATAAATGTAAAAAAAGTACATAAACACATTGTTATAATTTTTTTGTTTTTAATAATATAATATGATATGGTAACACAATATTATTTTATTGCAATAAATTAAAAGATAGATCTTTTTTTAAGTTGGTATGTGGCATAGTGACACAATATGCGCCAGTGATCCAATCATGAGCAAGGCCGACACCGTTAGAGACATCGTATAACGCATCACTATATCAATATTGTATATGTATATTTAAATTATATGTTATTTGTTTCCATATGTTATATTATGTAATTCAATATTTGCATACATTTTTAAGCGTACAAAAAAATGTTGAAAGGTTACATGTAAAATGTAACAAAAATGTCATACCCCCCCCACCACACACACACACGCACAAATATTACCAAATTACGAAACTGAATTTATATCATATATAATATCATAAAATCGTTATTAAATTTAGAGTCAATGCTGACTTATCGTAGGACTGCACTGTAAATAAATCCCTTATATCAACATCAGGCAACTGCTTAAGATGTATCCAAATATTTTTAAAATGTCATTAAATATAGTAAAATGTATTACCTTTGTACAAGTCATATATTCATAATTATATTTTAAACTATGTACTTTTATTACCATTTATACCCATTTTAATATTATTATGGTGTTGTTATATTGAACATATTAATATAGTAAATTCAAAATACAAATCATCAAATATATATTATATATACTTATATCAATATATAATATTTAACTCAGTAATAAATGTGCATTTTTTTCTTTTATTAAAAATGTAGTATTTTTACTTCAGTATAAATGTTGATTATATAATCATTATGCTACAATTATTGATTTTTTTTTTTTTTTTTTTTTATTATTTATTGTTTGAGTTACTTCCACGATTTTACCCAAATTATAATTTTTTTATTATAGTAGCATTTTTATTATAAGTGTATTGTTTGACTCTGACATTATACTTGTTACAATGTAAATAAAAATGAAACAGAAATTTTATAAAGTATTTGAATATATTTAAAAATTAATTTAATATATTGAAAAATTAATTAAGTTAGGAAAAATACATTAAAACTAAAATGTTCAAGCTTACATCTCTAGGTAGGTAGTACAAATTGAATCGCTCGGATATTTGATTTTTTGGCTTATATTTGTAACTAATCAAGCTATAATAATATTAAGAAGAACATTTGTGAAATTGCTTTATGATATTTTTTTTCAGGTAAGGACCTATAACAAAGCATATAATAATATGTACAATTTTATGTACAACTAATCACTTTTATAACTAATATAATATATCTTATGCAGCAATGCGATTTTGGCCTAAAAAACTAAAAATGCGTTGTATAATATGACTTTAAATATATTTTCATTATCATTAAACATCACACAATAACAGTACAAATATAAATACTATAGTAGTATACAAAAGAAAATGGAAATTGATAATTTAAATTTGGGCACGGAAAAAAATAAGTAATGTACGGTGTTGTACATTATTCAAGGGTAATTATTACTATGAATTGATAGGTAGCATGATGTACGCAACTAGTCTACAATTATAAAATATTCTAAATGAAATACAAAAATTTGATGTTGGAACAAAATTAACTTCATCAAATATAGATACTTGAATTGAGTTTATTTAGTATCGCATCAAATAGGTAGGTATTTACATTTTAAATTTTTTTAAACAACCAAAATTCTCTTTCATAAAATAGCAAATACATTTGAACATATAAAATAGAATTATTAGGTATTTTTTTCGTGTTAACACCTTAAACAATTTGTACATTATTTGAATATTTATTGCAAATAAATTAGTATTTTACACAGTGCATTATAAAATAATTAGAAACCGGTTGATAACGAGAATATGAGATGGTGATAAACTTACCATATTATGTATTGAAAATACTAAATAATTAAATATGTAACTATGCTTTTGTATTAGTATTTGTGCTGTAATTAATTTGCAAGAAAAATGCATCACTGTTGTTCGATCATTCAGTAAAATGCAACAAAGTATGTTTGTAATTATTACAAATAATAGATGTAGTTCGTGCAATCTGAATAATTAAAGCTAAAAATACACGACATACAAAAAAAATAAATACACATTGTGTGTATGTGTAGTCATTTCTATTTTTTATTTTATTAAAACAAATAAAATGTGTGACATTTAAAAATCTTTAAAAAAAAAACTATTATTTTTTTTTTTTTTTACGCGTGATTATTAAACAATTTATTATTATTGTTGTTATTGTTTACTATTATTTGAAAGTTTCGTAACAATATAACGGTATACAAAAAATATCCTAGTACAATGGACGGTTTTAGGTGTTGAGGTCATAAATTTTAGATAGCGCGGTGGCGCATGGAGGTGCAATAACTATCAAGTACAGAAAAAGTTTCAAATCACCAACAGATAATAATTATTTGACAAAATCCAAAAATGAATTTCATTTAAAATAATATAATCTACTATCAAAACTATGTTGATAAATTTACACTATATTATTTTCTGTTGTAATCATCATTGCATCATTTGCATCGTTAATTTTTAGACTGATATTTATTATAATGTTGCAAGGTTTTAATGTAATATTAGTAAGTAATATTAAATAAAAAATGTTTTGTTTTAATAAAATTTTAAATATGATGACCAAACCATAAGTTTTGGATCAATTTATTCATTTACTTTATAAAACAGCAGCTTATAATCAATATTATAAATGTACCTATTAATAATTGTGAAGGTTGAAAAGGTCTCAAATATATAAAAGAAAAAATAATACTATAACATCAAAATCGCATGGACACACACCCAGTGGCGGCGCCAGAGACGAGCAAGGTAGGGTCAGGCATTTTCAAGTAGGACCCTGGCCCTACCACTAGCCTAACCTTAGACATTATAATATACTTATTTTTAATTTTTCGTGGCTTTACCTTATAATTTTTGGTTCCCATTGACCCTACCTAGAAAAATCCTCAACCGACCCAGTCGATGAAGTCAAAATTCTAACCAATGCTACCAGTATCCGAATTGCTCGATTTACTAGAACATTTTGCACAGTTAACACCTTTCAACACGCACTCGATTTAATTTGATCTATATCTATATCTATCTATTTTTTATCTATTTAACTGACCATAAGTGAATTAACCCGCTCGTCACTCATTTTCTGAGCTAGTTCTTCGGCTTTGCTCAACATAGGACCAGAGACACGAACACCACGATTTATTATCAATGGAGATCATTCAGTTAAAGCCCCATCAATTTCGGGGTCCCTTCAGTTTTATTCATTTAACCAAATGTTTAGTTTTTTAAATTGAAGGTTTTGCCTAACACGTTTTCTTCTTTGTAGATTTTGTTCAATGGTTCATATACCTACAGCAGTGGTGGATCTAAAAAAAGTGGACCGGTCGGACATTTAAAATTAGGGCCCGCGCCTCCATTTAATTATTTAATTATCCTCCCCTCACCCAAATAAATTGTTGACATAATACTTCTAATTCTAACTTATAAAAAAATTGCTTCAATTACTTAAAAACAACATAAATATTGGATACAAATAAATAAAATATAATTAGTTATGTATTCAAATGATAAATACAAATTTTATTTAAATTCTAATGAATTCAGTTCTACATAAAATTACTAAGTCAAACTAAAAACAAAATATACATGGGTCGATAGTTGTCGACGACGATGAGAATGACCAGTTTTGGTATTTTTAGCTCACTGCTATAATATCATGATATTCTGTATAATATAATAACTTTTAATAATATAATTTATTGTAGCACAACTATTTTAATACCTATTAATTTATTTATGAAATTTAGTGTTAACCCTATTATTTTTTCCAAGGGGTCCCACACAGCCGGGGCCAGGTCGGACATGTCCAGGTTGCCGGGTGTTAAAGATCCGCCACTGACCTACAGACATATATAGGTAGAAACATAATTATTCAGTTGCTTGACGTCGGGATGTGCCTAGCATTAGCGTTTTTATTTTATCTATGATCACAATGTTTTTCTCAAAGTAAAAAACTTTTTGGGACATAGTTACACATTGAAATTTCCCTATTAAACAGAATTAGATTAGATAGTATTGGTTTTGTCAAATGTGGGAGAGAAAACCACACATGTGCCATTTATTTCACGTTCGTATTGCTTGAATTGTCCGTCTTTTTTTTTACAATCTATTATCTGTGTAACATGTACAAAATATTAAGCTTTAATAAAATAAAAACTGCCCACATTAGCGGTATTTTTTTAATCATATTATATAGTATATACACTACATATACTGGTATCAGTGGAATCGGAAATAGACCCCTTTATTCATAATAATATAAAAAGAGCTCTTGAGAGGGAGGATGATATTACACTCATAATTAAATGATATTCCAACATTAAAAATCATTTTATAATATATAATAGTCAAAATTATTTTATAAACATAGAATAAATTAGTTAAACATATATTTTAAATAAGTATATAGCTTGGCGCGTGACCCTATCACCCTGCATTAAATACAGTTTTATATTTGTATTTATTCTTCAAAATTGTAATAAATATAAAATATACAATAATATCAAATACAATTAATAAATAAAAATTGCTTAATGTGTTGTATCAATGATTAACAAGTAACAATACATAATACAATACATATTTATCACTTATCTTTAGTATTTCTGCCTAAATAGCTTTCAGATATTTCTCTTGCAGCCACATTGGTTCTCAATGCAGCTGGCACACCATTGTGATTTAAATATAATGAACCAGCCAACAGACTACGCCCAGTAGAAGCTAACTGCTCACAGACTAATCGGCAATTCTTTCCACTATTTCCGGCTAATGCTCGACATGTAAGATTATTCATCATCTCTTCACAATCAACCAATTGTTCTACTAGACCATATTCAAGGATAGTATCCAATACCAAATCAGGTAGAACCTTAACATAAAATGTATGTAAAAAAATATATACTTAAATATTGTTACATTTTATTTAGTTATAATTACTTACATGGTTAGTTTGAAAATAACTTATAGCAGCTGCTTCTACAGAACTTTCACCAGATAATAAATACAATAAATAAAGTAAAATATTGTTTATATTTGGGATACTACTTAAGTCTTCTAATTCCTGTAAAAGTTACATAAATTATAATAAAATTCAGAAGAAAATAATTTTCAATCTAACAATTATAGAGATATCATACCTGTTTAGTGAAATTGTGTTTACTACAAGTATATTTTAGTACAGATATTGAAATTCGAAACTCATGTGGTTGGAACACTAATAACCGCTTCAAAGCTTCGAGCCATACTTCATTAAAACTAAAAATCAAAATAAATTTATAGGAAACATTTTTTTTTATTATTATTCGTTATAAAATTCTATATTATTTATGATTTTATCTTTCTGATGATAATTTATATTTACTATATTATAGTTTATAATATTTCTGAAAATCAATTTGAAATGTAAGATTATGACCAAAATATACCTTTTTGATTTTTAAATATTACGTGCTATTATCTTTTAGGAATTTATTTAATAATAAGGTGGTATTTACATTCTACAAAAAAAAACAATATTGAACATTAACATTTATATTGGATAGTATTCAGTTAAAATAAAAATATAAAACAAAACATTTTAATAAATTATATTATAACCTTTTTATCAATTAATATGTAGATATATTTTATAATAAGACATAAGTTTACATATTATACAAAATGATCACTGAAATAAAATAAAAATATGTCCTAACAAAAATATATTTTATCTTTATGACTTACTCTTTCGTCTGAGATAAAAGCTTAACAATTTTATCAACATCAGCTGGTGATTTAATCTGTTGTATTAACTGATTGAAATCTATATTATCTTGACTGACATCAGACACTGAAGATGTCTAGAAGGAATATAATTTTTATAAGAAAACTTTACTAATTTATAATTAGTAAAATTAAATGACTTATTAAAAATTATTAGTAAAAAACTTACAGAGCGAGATAGTTTAATACAACGTTGGATTTTCTCTGGTAGACTTTTCAACAACCTATTTAATACAGGAGCACTACATCCAGTTTGTTGAGCCAAGGAAAATGTTTCATAGGTAGTTACAGGGTTTAACAATAGCTTGTAATCAATATCTACAGTAAAATAACAACAATATGTAATATTTTTTTATTTTTAATAGTTGATCATTTTTACCTGGAATAGTACTATGAACTCTCTTCAGCACTTTAATATGTTGAATAGGTGTCATATCATCTTCAAACTGCCCATGATCATTAGGATTGATAAAATTTAAAACTGTATAGTAAGCAATCAGAACATTATGATTGGTACCTGGTACGTGTTCATAAACCTCAAGCATAAAACTATTATAAAATTGTTTGTTATTCTGAATCAAACTATTAAATTCCATTGTTGTTAAGGTTTCTTCTATATTTCTAGCAGGTATTGTGTATAAACAATGTTTTAAGAATTCTAACAGTAACTTATCATTTATATCTAATGATTGCCTATTGCATATTTCCAATGCTTTTTCCAGATGTTTTGCTTGACCAGTTCTATAATAAAAAAATATTTTTTTTTTCAATTATAAAAAAAAGGATTTTAAATATATTAAATCATAATAAAAAATAAATTCATACCTAGCCATCCTTATAAGTTCTTTGTTCATTTCTTCTGGGCTTACATTCAAATCCAAACTTTTTGCACATTTACTATACAATAATGCATATTTACGTAAATAATGAGCTATTTTGGAATCTGATTCTGTAGATTTAACATCAAGGTCAGACATAACTTCTTTAATTAACTAAAAAACCACAATTATTATTTATATGATTATAAACAAGTATGAGAGAATTTTAAAGGACTAAATGTTTTTTTCGTTGTACTTCAATATTTTAAATTTAATAATTTTGTTAGGCAACTATAATAATTTTTATCACTCTACCTCTGTTAATATGATTATTATAACCCATATGAAATTATACTAAATGTATTCAAAATAATTAGTTGTAAACAAATTTTTATTAAGACAAATTCACTCCATTCAGTCACAATAAGAGTATTAACTTTTGTAAATATTACTATATTCACCTAACTTAATCTAACCTTACCCAGGCGTGGATTCAGACTAAATTCATAAAAGGGGGCCATGGCTACTCGTTAGATCCGCACCTGAACTTAACTCCTTACTTTTTATCATCCAAAGAACCAATTAAATCCAATTTGCAACTAAAAATCTCTCTAAATGTTGAAAATCAAAGCATTTATAAAAGCTTAAAAAATTATGAGAAACCAAAAAAAATAAACACATCATTGTAAAATCAATATATCTATTAAGCAGGTTGCTCAGAATCAAAAAATAAAAGTTTTTTTTAAGGTACATAACATTTTTATTTATTATTTCTTAATAATAGTTCATTTAAAATGAAAAAATTATGTATATTTAATATTATTATAGGATTAAAATATTATAAAACTGATTTATCACTATTTATTATTTATAATTTTTACTTTTTAAAATAATTTCTTACTTGATCTGTAGGTAATTTAAAAATATCAACATCATGCATAACTTTATGCGCATAGCGTAAGGCATAAATATATAGAGCTAATTTAGTACTAAGAACACCTTCACAATAATTGAAACACTCATCTACAATACTATCATCTGATATATGCAAAAAACATAATACTGACATTTTTGAATCATATCCAAGATATTTGAAACCATAAATAGCCAAAACTATAAAGTAAAATTTTAGTATAATATTTAAAATATTAAAAATATCTGATATAGAAGTTTACCTTGGTCATAATTTGAATGGTTATAAGAAACTTTAAGCAATTCACTTAAATTAGACAATAACTCTTCGTGCGATAGTCCAACTTCAACACAATTAGAGCAATTTGAATGTAATGAACTATCATTATTTGATATAGCAAGGTAATTGATATTTTTAATTCTAATTTTCAAACACATGTGTTATTAACAATTTGATAAATTAATGGAATAATAGTTATTAAAATACTAACATTGGAGCTTCCAATTGAGAATCAAATTCTGTTATTTGTTCAGTGTTTTCGTTCTCCAACAACTTTCTTTAAAATTAAAATCAAAACACTTGAGCAATTAAAATTTTAAAATTACTGTTACAATTCAAATTAATTATGTCTATACCATTTATATTATTTCTGTTTTACATAGGTGTAGCATGATAAATGTACATACTGACTCCTAGAACTTTATTAATAGTTAATAAATAATAATAGAGAAAAAATACAGACTATCAAATTTGTAGAAGTCTACATGAAATGTGAGTAAGTATATTTTTAAATAGAAATGATTTAAATATATTTGTAAAAATGGATTCAAACCTATTTTACTTGAAACTTATTTTAATAGAATAATACACAGAAACAACTCTTTGCTCAGACAGTTTTTATACTCATCTAAAAATTTGTTGTTATGTACATTTTCTCTAATATTAACTATGATTAAACTGTAGTAAAAATAAATTGTGTATATTTGATATGATATGTTGTGTATAATACAGAAAAACATATGTGGTATAAGCATCCTCTTAATTTTTAATATTATTAAGTAACGTTAATAAAATATCTAGATTAAAAAAATAAACAAAAAAAAGTTTAAAATATTTTAATTATATAAATTATATCACCTTAATTCAATAATTGAAACAATTTTTTCTACAGGACAATTAAGCACAGCAAATGACAATACTTTTATTTTCAAATCAATATCAATAATATCGTTATGTACTCCTAATTCAACGCATAAAGGCCATACTGATGGTTCATTTTTGTCCATCAATTGAACACATATTTTAGAAGCAAATTTCAAATCATTAGCCTAGAAAAAAAAACTTAAATTTAAATTATTCATACACATTATACATTGTAGAAACACTTATTTAAAAAAATACATATTTCAATATATTACTTGATATGCAGCCATAGCACATTTGAATAAAATATTGGATTCAGTAGAAATAAAGCTTTCATGACATTTAATATCTAATTTGTTAGCTAATGTTATTAGTTTTTTCAATAATGTATAATTGTTTGGCTTAGAAGATAAAGTAATGTCAATCAGTTTCCATTTATTTTTACATTGACGCACTATTAAATATATATACATAAAACATTGATATAATATTTATGATTTTGCATTATAACTAAATAATATAATTACCTTGAACTGGAAGTATTTTTGTACTAAGAGTGTTAAATATTGTCATAGCAGAAATTAAATTCCATTCATGTACTAATACATTTTCTATATTAGGTATAATTTGTAAACATAATCTAAAAATAGTTTTTTTTTTTATTATAACAAATTATTTCAGCTATAACATCAACTAAACTTTAAAATAGTTATTTAAAATAATCTTGTTGGTTAATAAGTTGTAATTAAACTTTTAAACTAAATTGTTAATAATTAAAAAAATATTTTTTGTTTCAATGAAAAATATCAATAAATCATTAATGTTATTTACTTTGCTAAGTTCATTGATGCATCATTAAAAGACTTTGATCGATCAAAATACATATAAAATGAGTCTTTAACAATCTTTAAACTCGAGTGCTCTGGTAATTTACCCAATAAAATATCTTTACTTAGTGGTATTATTTTTTGATTTTGACTACCCAACAGCATTTTTACATACTCCTAGAAAATTTAATTACAAGTTACAATTTAACAAATTACAAAAATTTTAGTTAATTTTTTTTTACCTCATAACATATTTCAATTGAAAGTGACGGGAAACAAAATTCTGCTATTTTTAACAAATCACCAAGTACATTTGACCAATATTTTTCAGTTTGATTTTTTCTAATAAAAATAATTTCAATTAATAGTTTTAACAAAAAAAATTAATAATTTTCATTTTTTTTAGTTATAATATTGCTTACATTGATGTATATTCACATATAGATACCATAACTTTTCGGAAAAAAGCACTGTTGGTCAAATTATCGATTAACACTTTAAGAGGATATCTAATACCATATGTAAGCAATAATTTTGAAGCATTTATAATTTGCTTGATTTCTTCAAGTTTTTTAATATTAGATTTGTTTTCAACAGTATTTCTAAAATAAAAATAATATAATAAATTTGTATTATATATAACAATTAAATAGGCTTATAAATTTTACATTACTTTACACTTTTTAACAATGACACAACTATGCTATGTGCCTCATCTAATTGATCAGTTCTTGTATAAGTATAAATGCATTTAAGTCCTAACTCTATTTTTGCTTCATTTGATACATTTATGCACCAACCATTAATTTGAACATACTCAAAATACTGAAGTTTTCATAGAAATATAATTTTTTACTATTTTATTATTATTATTATTATTAATTATAAAAATAAAAAATAAATAAATCACCTGTGACGATTTTTTTAAACAGCTTTGACTAGTCTGTATTAGATATTGCTCCAGTAAATAAAATGTATCTGCTTTAGTTTGAATAAATGGCAAAAAATAGTTTGTCAAATTATTCAAAAATAAATTTTCATCGCACTATTCAGTTTCAACATTTTTTAATTAATTAAAAAAAAAAAATAATAAAAATTGTTTGATTAATTTTACAAACCCTTGACATAAACAATGATGCTTTTTCTAAGGTGTTTAATTGTTCAATATCTTCTAAGAACATATTCTCTAACCCTACTTCATACACCAAGACTTCTAGAATGGATAAATCTTCATGCAATTGTTCTAATCCCTTTATGTTTTTTTAAATTTGTTAGCATATTTTGAAATATATAAATGTCAATAAAAATAAATATTAGATAATTAAATTTTTACCTTAATGTTGTTTTCACGAGCAATAGTAGCCATTTCTAATGTATGTTGAACTAATTTAGTACATAGCTCAATATTTCGAATTCTTTTTGTATACCAATGAATAAGGTCTTGTTCAGTTAAAGACACACTTTTTATGTTCTCAAAAGTGCCAGTTAATAATTTAAATCTATCAGACTCACACCAATCAAATTCTCTTAAGATTTTTGATTCTAAATATATAACTTTTTTTTCAGACGGATCCCAAACTGGCAATAAATGTCTAAATTACAAAAGAAAAATATATTTAATATGATGTATACATTTTATTACATAGCACAAGTTGAGAATTTTTAATTATTAATAACTATATCTCTTGGATTTGAGTAAGAATTAAGATTCAACTTTCTTTATTTAAAAATCCATGAGTTTAATTCAGATATAATTAATTGATAAATCATGCATATTTATTTCACAAGTATTTAAAACATAATATTTATTAAATGTATTAAATTATAGAAAAATATTTAAAAAAATATATGTTAATTATTTATCATAAAAACTAAAACTAAAAATATCTGTACCTACTATTCTAAAAATAAATGTTTCATAGGCAGTATTATCATGAAAGGGCAGGACGAATAAAAGAAATGATTCCCGTTCAAAATAAATAACTGATCACCTATCACCGCTATGTAGAAACTAGAACCATTGTAATTACTAAATGGATTGAAAATAAAATTCTACATATAATAATAAATGCATATATTACTAAAAAAATTCACAGATTCAAGTGATAGTTTACATGAATTTAACTTAACAGAGACCTCTACTAATAACAAGATTAAAAGGAATTATTGTTTAATATATTTAATGAAATGTATAAGGTAAATAGTCTATAGTTCAATAGAGAAAAAAATTTATAAATTATATTTTTATAATGAAAATTACCATTAAATGTATGACTGAAAAACTTGTACTATTATCAAACAATGTTATATTGATTCAGTTTTCATCACAAATATTTTTTTTTTATAACTTATTACAATACAAAGTACCTAATGGACTCAAAATTACAGCCTTTGATAAAAGAACATTTTTCAATGAATTAGTTATATCTTATATGCAATGTGTGTTATTCTATATTTACAGTTCAGTGGGCAAACACAACAATTATTTAATTTTTGTTATTTACTTATTTGTAAAGTTACATTATACCTGTATAACTTGACCATTAGTGTCTCTGGAAAATCATTCAATATGTCCAACCAGTATGGAAGAACATGATCACTATAGTAGGTAAAAACAATAGATACCGCATCAACTTGACACTGTCTAGCTAATTGCAAGGCCCACTGTAAAGGACTCAAATCTCTAAGATGTTTATATGTTTGAGCACTGTAAAGGGCTTCACTGTTACCATCCATTTTTTTTAAGACCATTTCATAAGTAGTTAGTTTATCCAAGTAATTTAAAAGTTTTAATCTTGATATGATAAATTCTTTACCTTCTTGACTAAATGTACCTGATTTATAAAAATTTCAGAAATTAAACTATAATCTACATTACAAAATTTAAAACTTACCAGTATTTTCAGATTCTATACTTAGGTATGCAGAGAAATCAGTTATTTCTAAGCCATATGCGATCAATTGCTTTGCTCCAATTAATGTTTCTGAAACTCTGTTGCAACATTCATGTACAATCCATTGTTTATCAGATACTTTACTCTTAAATACATATAATAAATTAAAAATATAATTTATTTTATTTTACTTTTTACTCACCAAAATATTATTAATAGTTTCTTCTAGAACTGAACTATTACACCATTGATGCTTATATACTAAATCTTTATCCAAATTATATTTCAATGCTAGTTGTAATGCATCATCATATTGTTTTTCCTGTATCTGTAAAATACCAAGATAAATAAAATAGCATAATATTATATAAAAACATGTTTTAAGTACCGCTATCATATTGTCTAAATTACCATGCAAGTTCAAAATATGTTATGATGTAAAAACATCAAAATCAATTTATTAATAATGAAATTAGTTTAATTAAGCTAGTTTTTTTAAGTACTATTATGAACTAAGTATATTTATTTATTTATTTATTTTTTAATAAATACTTTAACATTTTAATATTACTTTTTTCATGAGTAACTGCTGAGGAGTAGTTTTGGTTACTGCAATAAGTTTATACACATTTGTTGTTGTCAGTTTGGCATTTACACTAGAATCCTTAAACACATAAAAACTAACATTAAAAAAAAAAAAAAATTTCTAATGATTTATTAATTATCAGTCAACAACTTTTAAATTTCAATAACATATATTCTATGCTATTTTCTTTAGCAGTTTTTAGAAACTTTAAAAATATAGCCCAATCTTATATTTTATAATATTAAAATAATCTATCTTATCATTTGTTATACATTAAATATAGATGTCTTATTAAAATTATAATATAAAATTACCTGAGAATTATTGACTGACTCTATTGTTTCATAATCAGCAACAACAAAATTATTGCTATTATATGAACCACATAATTTGAAATTAAAAGGATTCATTTTAGTAATAACTACACTTTGTTGACCTTTTTCGCGGCAAATGATAAGAGTGCCATCAAAGCAACCCAAAATTAAAAGCTGAATCAAAAAAATATTGTCTTAATCAACAATACCTTAATTTAAATATTTTTATAAAATCAAACAAAATATGTACCTCATTAGACCACCACTCAATATCGACAATGCCACCCATTTCTTTTTGATCATTTACAGACCAATTCTTGCAAATACTAAAAATTAAAATTATTAAAATTATACTATAAAATATTAAAAAAAATAATAATAGTTTTAAGGTTAAAAGTTATAACTATTATTATAATGATTCAAGCAAAAGTGTTTACAATGATATTAGTAGCACTTAATATATTCTAAAAATTTTGTTGAAATACAAAATTGTAAAATGTTATCCTTGTTTAATTGAAATTATATTCTATTATATTTTACCATTTAATTTCAACAATCAAACCATACTTCAAAAACTAGGTTCAAAGTTATTAACAAAGACAACTCTTTTTAGACCATATTCACAATTTTAGTTATTACATACCTTATTTCTGGAAAATTCCAAATGCAAACTGTTCGGGTTCCATATAAACAAGCTAACAATGTAGATGAAGGTGATAAACTCATTTTAATAATACATTTCTGCAATTTTAAAGTTAAAATGATAAATTTTAATTTAGTTTATCAGAAAGTAATGATTAACTTACATTTTTTTTACGCAATATCATATTAATAAACCTGGATAAAAATCCATCCTGTACAATACTTGAAGATAGAACTGGATTGTAATATGGCTCATATGAAATCATTGACCATAAATTTAAACCAGAATCATTTAAATCCTATACATATAATTATTTAAAAAATGTTAGTATTGTAATGTTAATTAAAATTTTAGAGTTCTACATAATGAGATCATTTTTTAATAAACTAAATTCTGATCATATTTTTATAGCTTTTATAGTATCAGTGACATCCCTTTCAATAAAATGTCCTGTCCATCTGATCGTCTTTTAAAATGTATTATTTTTAGAGTATATAGATTGAAAATAATAAATTTTCTTAAAAAAAAAAAAGCTTGTATAAGCTTGTATAAGCTTATATAATTTTGTATAAGCTTCCCTCAATACTCTCAATCACTATTAGCTATTAACGCTTTAGTAATTTTCCTCTCAACTAAAATTATCTGTAGACTGTAATTAAATGTAAAATATAATCAATAATTTAAGTCTCACCAATTTATTTTGTATATCTGAAGATGTAATTATGTAAGATAGATCTAAACATGATGTGACAGATGTCAATAATGACGCACCTAGTACTTGAATAAAATTAAACGTGTGCTGAATTTGGTAACCATACACAGGTGATACAGCATAGCTAGTTAATGATCCATTTCCACCAATTAAAATAAGCTCATACGACCTAAAAATAATTAGAATATTGTAGAATATTTCAATATTTAAATAAATTTGATAGAAAAACATGATGTTGTAATCAAAATTGTAAGAAATATAAACGTACCATTTTGAAGACCGCGTTCGCAAATCTAAAAATACCATTTCTTTGGCAAATATATTATTGGTAGGTTGTTTAGTACTATTTTGAATCTATTAAATACATTTAAAAATAGTTAAAATATAAAACAATTAATTTATACTAATAGTTGATATATATATATATCCATGATAAATGTAATAAGACTTAACTTACAGACTTAATAATAAATAAGTTTGAGGCTAAAAGATCATAGCAAGCAATGTGACCATATGTAGTGGCAATTGCGAAAATTGAACAATCAGGACTCCATGACAATACTCTTTTTGATGGGTATAAATCATTTGATATTAAATCAGGCACTAAACAAATAATTTTAAAAGACATTTTATAAATTTAATTTGTTACATTGCATGTCCTTGCTATTTATTCAAAAAAAGGGTTAATTTATTAAATATTATATAACCATTTATTCAAATAATTACAACTACAAGGAGTACCTAAACAGAATAAACATAGGATACAAATCTACCTCTTAAATTTAAAAATATATATTATTGTGTACTAGAATACCTCCAAGACAAATTGAATAGGGGGATAATGTTAAATAAAAAAATTATTAATTAAATAAAGGATTTAACTAATTCAAATAGCCAAAAAGTATCCCCATGCCAAATATTAATATTTAATGTATATCGTATACAAATTATAATTATTAATATTATAAATTAAAATAATTGCTTTTTATTGAAGAACTATGAAATTAAAAATCAAACTAAGAGATTGAAAATTATTAATTAACAGTAATTAGGGTGTATTAAATGAGATGTTTATGTTACAGTAAAAAAAAATTATACATTAAAATATCTTACACGTTGCCTTTGCTAAAGTCTTATTATAATGTTTTTCCGTGCGCATTTCCAGTGTATTATGTTGCACAACAGACAAAACTTGGCCATTGCCTCCAATACAAAACTTCCAAGTTGGCTCATTTGAATTATATGTTTCTGATGAAAAATAGGGTAAATATCTATATGCACCGATGTAGTCAACAACACTTAAAGGACTTTTCTTGGAGGATTTTTTCTGTAAATACAATAATTAACAATAAGGAAAAAAACAATTGAAATGTATATTTTTAAACTGTTGTTATGTGGTGAGTAGGTACTCGCCAAGTCTAGAGTTTCATGCCATTGAACGTATTCCGATACGATGTACAAAATTTCTTCGCTCATTTCGGGAAAATATCTAATACTTTACGGTAGATATGGTTAAATAATACCTATTGAAATATTTTAAGCAAAGCCCAAAGAAAAAATTACTTAACGGTTGAATAATAAAATATATAATAGTAATTATTAATTTACTATAAATTTTTTGAAAACATAAATGCCAGCGTGTTATCAATTATTATCATCGTCATTTTATCGTCGTCGAGATAAAATTCTTTAACTCGTTACAATTATCACGGTTTAGCACGGTGAATACATCGATAGGTATCGATGAGTAAATACCACGAACTATGATTGTCTTAAGTCCGTGGTAAATACTTATTGTGTGATAATACAACAGAATAGTCGGAATTTATTCTGTGATGGTACGTTAACACGTCGTTATTCTGCGAGTTGTCGTACAACATAAACATGGAATACTCGTAATATAGTATAATAGCATTCTAATATTCTATGGTAAAACCATGTGCACAGATTTCTATATTAAACAATTCGTATACATTATTATTAATATTATATTGTAATATGGAAATCTGCGTGTAATAGCCTACTATGTATAATCTATATTGTTGCATTTAATTGAAATTATTTTTCGACAGTGGTACATTTTAATGTGATTACAATTCTGTTTCTATCGACAACTATAAAAAAAATGGTAAGATTTCCATTGGTCATGATTATCATTCTGTCACCGTGATCGCTTATGATGTTAATAACCACTTGTAAGCAGCTCTAATAGCCTGCTATACCACAGATATCACAGAATAAATTAAAATTAGGATTTAGTCTATTCTATGTCGATGTACTCTTTTTAACTCGTTGTCATTACTAATTTGCCGGCGCGATCGAGCTCAAGTCACTCGATTCGCTCAAGAATAGCACATCCATTTTTATCTCCATCAAGTAAATATTGTCGAATACATACCTATTATATGAACAAACTTATCGGTGTGATATTCGATTTGAAATCATTACTAGTTGTTATAAATTTTTAATATTATTAAGGTTGATCAACATTTTAGTTCATAAATAACTAATAATTAAAATCACTTTATTTTTAAATGTCATAATTATTATACATATTATTAATTTTAACATATCTAATAAATTATTATTATTGTAAATTATTTTTTTTTTTTAGAAAATGAATGAATCAATAGTATTAGATCTGCAAGACAAGTCTGCACACATAAGTTCATTAAACAAAACTCCAGCCTCTATTGTGCAAGAGTATGCAGCTAAAAATCGCCTTGTTCCTCAGTACGACCTCATACACAATGGTATATCTCATAGTAAAATCAGCTTTAAGTATAGTCTGACTATGGATAATTATGTAGCTGTAGGCGAAGGATCTTCTAAAAAAGAAGCCAAACATGTGGCAGCGTTAAATCTTCTTAAATTAATGATTGATGATAAACCCCAATTATTGAATACTGATTTTAAACAATGGGATTTTGACAATCATGTGGTTTCTCCATTTGATAATAATATTAAAGTGAACGCTGTTGGACAATTGAATGACATTTGTTCAAATAATAAACTTGGATTGCCTGAATTTAATTTAGTTAGAGAAGAAGGACAAGCCCATGCTAAACTATTTACTATGAGTTGTCATGTAGCTAAAATGGTTGAAACAGCTACACATAAAACCAAAAAACAGGCCAAACATTTGGCCGCTGTTCAGATGGTAAACAAATTAATGTCTATTGACAAGTCACTGGTTATGGAAGGGGCATCACAAGTATCAGACTCTAAGAGAGTCTTGGAACAAGTTGAAATTATCAAATCAGAGCTGTCAAAAAAATCTATGCCTATGGATGAACATATAACTAACTATCATATGCTTTTTAAAACATTTGAATGGACTGAATCTGATACACTTATTAAGATTATCAATCAGTACCACAAAAATAATGATTTGGAATTACTTGAACCTTTTAACATTTTATACAAAGTTGTCACTGAAAGTGGAATGTGCTTAACTTCAATACCTATAGATGAAGAATTTGTTGATTTAACACATAATAGTTATTGTATTCTTGCTATAGAAAATGTATACCCTAATGTTTATGGTGCTGGTGAAGCTGACACCATTGAAAAGGCTAAATGTATTGCTGCAAAACAGTTACTCATTGCAATTTGTATATTATTAGATTGAAGACACTTAGTTTTATTCTGCCATAGTTCAAATCAAATAAACAAAAAAAAAATGGTTATAGTTATTATAATAATAGTTATTTAATTTTAATTTTATTGTTTATTACTTTATTATTATATAAAAATTTCTATTTTTTTTATATTATAATGTATCATGTTTATTAAATTCATGTCTTACATTGATTTAGCGCTAAAACAAATTTTATATTATTAATATAATTTTTTTACAATTTAATAATATATAAATTTTATTATGTTCATGAATTGAATAATTAAAAGCAGTGTTACCCATATTCCTGTTTTTTCATTATTTTAAAAGTAATTGGAATTTTAACCTCAGATTACCAATTATAGCAAGACCTCACTAATCAGACTTATATACATCAATTTTTTTTCGATTGTTGAGCGTTGGACCAAAAAAATATAAAAAAACCATACATTAGAAAAATTAATACAAGAATATATATTAAATTACATACAGTTTAAAGCCTCATTAAGATTTTTGATTATTTCTGCTTTTTCAATTAATGTTAATGTTGTATGCTTACATTTTACTGTTTTAGACATCGCAAAAACATAAACAAAGCAAAAATAACTTGTCTAATAACAAATTAAGAACTGGCGTGTTATGAGAATTACCCTTCTGCATTCAATGTATGCAACCACTCACAATCAAACTTAAAGTCCAATATTGTTAAAAATTTACAATGTCAAGATATTACAGAATAACCTAACATAGCAAGTATTACACATTACATGTATTGATGATATTAAATGTAATTAACTATTACAAACGTATATCCATTAAAATTGGATGTGAACATTATAACAGAGAATCATTAAAATTAAAAATTAAAAATCCACTGAGTAGTCAACAGTCTTCATCGATTTTTTCCTACATGATTTAATCACAAAACAATTTTATTGTTTATCTTGTTATAAATAATAATAATAATAATAATACTGTAAACTTGGAAATATATATATTTTATAAAACATGAAAAAAAAATCGCACAATAATAGAAAAATATACCCATATTAAATAACATATAGTTAAATACATACTTTTATAAAAAAATATAGTTGAGAATAAAAAAAATAAATTTCATGTAAAATATTCATTTTAAAATTATAATAAAAATTTGTTATAAAATAATACTGAATCAAGTAAAACAAAAAAAGTTATTGCATTTGTTTTCACAATAATTTTCCAATAAATTATTGTAAAATATCAATTAAATATTGCATTTTGGTTTTCAATAATCATATGTAATGCGCTTATATCGCGATTCATGTCTGGTATTGTACCTTTGAAATCAATTAAATCAGGCATTGGCATAAGGGTTGGCGCAAAAACTGTACTTAGATTTTGAGCAGTCATTTTATTTTCATCTAAACGTAAAGTCACCCTAAAAATAAAATAAAAGGATTAAATATGATATCTTACAATTTCTACTGTCTTGTTAAATACATTTATACAAATAAATATACTTGGAAATTATGTATAATGTATTTTCATTTCTATAAACGTATAAAGAAATACATTATAAATAATTATACCATCACAATTACAAAAAAATAATTTAAAAAGGATAAGTAATTGAAAAAAATTTAAGTTACCAAACTTGACAAATTTGGGTTAAAAATAAAATAAAATAAAAGAGACCTCATAACATCACTTATTAACATTATTAAAACTCATATTATATTATATTCAAGCTAAATAATGTATTCGGCGATGACACATTTTAGTTGGCTATATTCAGGAGACACATGTCCATTATCATTTATCCCCATAAAGTAGTATCTGTATGCCTAATATATAGTTAAGTAGTGCTCCTGTGCAAAAGTTGGTTGCCAAATATGTTATATAACTTGAATGAGATATTGCATAATTTTAGTTTTGAACAAGTCTATTACTATAAGGGTGAATTAAATACGAGTAATAATGATTAATGAGTAATTAATTAATTTGAGTTTTAATTATCATTTACCTGTACAAATGAGCCATTAAATAGCTTAAAGTATTAAAGTGTGCTGGAGGCAATTTTTTCAAAGCGGCTCTCATTTCAGCTAATCTTTCCCAGGACATTTGGATTTCTAAAAAAAAAAAAATAAAAATGTTTTGAATACACTAATCTAAATAATAACATGTTTACCTACCTAAAGCTTTTATGACTAAGGGATGGACATCATATGTGATTAATGGTATTGGAAGCAATCTGAGATACATTTTTAAAATACTAGCTACTACGTGTATATTTTCATAAGCTTGATCGTCCATTATTGTTCCTTTACCATCTGAAAACAATTAATGTAATATATTTTATTAGTTCAATCATAACATTGTTTTTTCTTGGGTAATAAAAATTAAATTAAATTAAATTTATATACTATAAATATATTTTTTTAATGAGACTTTTGAATGCATAGAATAATAAAGTGATTATAATTCTACCTTTATCTAAAGCTAATCTCAAACTATCCATTTCTTCTTGAAAACCAGATACTCTGTAAATTCCTTCAACAGACATGCCACGCCTTTCAATTTCTTCAACACATTTGTCTACAACAAACGGTCTATTAGTTTTATAGGCCTTAACATGAGTAGTTAAATCAATGCCAAAAACGCCTCGAAACAATTTTAAATCAGGATAACAATCTGGTGGCAACTTTTCAGAACACTTGAAATGTGCACTGAAACCACAATCTAAAACAAGAATAAAATTAATTGTAAATATTAAATTTAAGAAAAAACATCTAGACATTTATATACCTTCACATTTCACGCCTTGCTGAGTAAAACCCCATAAAAAATTACTACATAATTCACACCAATTAAGGCCTTTAAAGTTATGTGTTTTAAAATTGTGAGGCTTGTCATAATCCACTACTTCTTCACAATTTAGCTGTCTCGGTTTTAGTTTTTTGATTGTTTTACGTTTGAGTTTATTTAACGTCATATAAGGGCTTTTTTCATAACTTATTAAACTATGCATTAAATAGATGTATTTTCCAGCTTTAGATTCCATGTACAATGTTACCTATTGTAAAAACAAACTTTTATAAATTTAAAAATAATAAAATAGAAAATGATTTAATTTAACTTGATGCAAATAATATTTTTTAAAACATAATGTATAAAGTGAAAATATAATTTCATACAATTTTAATGTTTTAAATACCTAATGAACTGTTTAATAAATCTAATAAAATTATAAAATCGATAGTACATTTAAAAAGAGATAGGCTAATTGTTGTTAAATTAATTTTATGCAAATACACTATACAGTTAAGTAAAAGTCAGTTATATTTATACAAATTCATTATTCAATTACATTATTAAGTATAAGCCATACTAAACTTCTTAGACTCTTGTAAGTACAACTCACATTTAAAATATAAAGGAACTGCAGTGTGTTTTAAATTAAAGAACCAAAAACATCATAGGAAAGCCACATCACAAGCAAAATAAGTAAACATCTCTGACATAACAAGATATTAACTGCACCAAAAATTAATAATAATAATATACAAAAAATTTGTGAAAAATAAAACATTTTATTTAATTAAAACTTTTTAATTTTTTTAAAAAGAATATTTTTGTATAATTTATAGTGCTATAAGTAATTATAATATTGTTTTTATTTAAAATATCATCTGTTATATTTAATTTAACTTACTAATCCATCTGCAACAAGATCATTAATTGTGTTAAAACGTTTTTGTGACACATAATGTTGTCCATCATAAAATAATTTATAGTGATGGACTTTTCCAAATATTCTAAAAAAATGTATTAATGAATATGTTTGTTTATAATTAACAACATATGAAATAAATTATTGAAATTCTGTTTACTTTAATGATAGTGTATACGTCTTATCGTCTGAACTGGTACTTAGTCGTATCAGATAGTTACCATCATCTGTTAATAATGAATTTGCTTCTTTGTGGTTCATTGCTCCGTGATATTCAAGACCATAGAAAAATGGACATCCAGACACAGCGCTAGGTGCAAATACTGGTTGAGGCTTAGGGGATTCTTGTTGGAGTTTATAAACTATAGTAATGATTGTAAGTATTAAATAAATTGTATTACTTATAATACGTAATTGATACAAATACATACGATCAGGTTTCCAAACAATGCTAATTGGAGATCCATTTTCGTCGGTTACTGGAGTATCTATAAATTCAAAAATGTAGGATTCACATTACCTTCTTATTCAATAGGTATATTAGTTCAATTTAATAAAACCAAAATTGCATTGAACAAGTAGTTTAAAATCTATTGACAAAAATAACAATTGGTTATAATTACCATATACTTCTTTACGTTCTTCCTTCTCCATTAGTTATGCTCCAGAATAATAGTTACGATTAACTGATTTTACATTATTAAATTTAAAACAACGTTTAAAGAATGTTAAGTAAATTTGTAATATTGTAATTGTTTTCCTTCTAATTAGGTACTAACAAGTGGTAATTTTTACAGTAAACATAAATAATTGATTATTTTCAAATAAAGTATAAGCTAAACGTTTAAAAAAATAATAGAAAAATAATTCAATAGGTACCTATTAATATAAATTATAAACGAAAAAAAAAATTGAATACCCAATATTTGGCTGATACCTACTGAATAACACAAATATACTTCATTAAGAAGTATTGATAAGACAGAGTTTTTGACAAACGGGTCTTTACAGTTTATAGTAAAAAACTTTTAAAATATGTGTTCTTACTTCTTATCATTTACTCATACGTCTTATCACCGAATCACGAATTATTAATTTTTAAGATACTCATACTATTTTAGAATGTATTCCCAATGAGATTATCGAGATTACCTATCCAAAATTATGCGTAAAATGTCACAGTATTATGATTCTTAGGCCGATTAGCGTAATTGAGACATCAAGACCAGAGGACGTAAGAACAGTAAGATAAAAAATCGCAATAACTTAAAAAAAATGTATCCATATTAATAATGATATTTTAATTTGCTATTCCTAATAAACTATTACACGAACTCCTTTACAACACGGCCCGTTTGGAGCGGATTTAAGCACAGGCTACATGGGCCCGCGCCACAAATGCCCTGACAACACATCACACGACTAAAAAAAACAAAAAAAATTTCGGATAATAATTAAATAGTATTATTATGCTGGAAAATTTTTTCAGTAACAAAAATTGGTTTTACGTAATGAAAAAATTGTTATTTTTGAATACCCGCATATACTTACATAATGTTTTATTAGGTATCAGAAATTTGGGGATGCAAACGTTTTTCGTTTTTTTTTTTTTTTTTAAGTGTTCAATATAATATTTAATAAAAGCCTGTCAACAAAATACTACCATCAACTAAGAACAACGAAGACTTTGCAGTGGACGATCCAAGTCCAATAAATAGTGAAATTAAAATTAATAATGATAGATGACAGATGATCTTATATTATCTTAACAATATTCTACCTGAGCTTTCTGTAATTACATTAAATGACTCATTTCAGCTAGACTTAAGAGATTTAGAAACAGGACTGACTCTACTTATATACTAAATGTAAAGACTTAGTAAAATTTGAAATTCTATATATCGAGAGAACTTTGAATTCATTTTGAAATATTTTTAAATTTACAAAATTCATGATTCCTATAGTAAGAGATAACAAAAAAAAATTGGGTGGAGAAGGCTTAGCTCTTTAAATTTTGGGAAGTATACAAAATTCATATTTTAGAAGGGTTTGGTAATTCTAGCCCCCTCCCCCTTAAGTATATACTCTTCCTATTTTCTCTAAAACTCTGGTAGGGCCCACAAATTCTAAATCCTCGTGGTTTAGGTACTATAATATAATTATTATTTTATGCCACATATATCATTGTAATATTTATAACGGAAATGTTATCAATATATGAAATGAGTGTAATAATATGAAAGTATAAGACACGTTTCTACTTTCATTGCTTAGAACAAATCATAATGATGCTATATGTATTATTACTCTACATCTCTACAGAAATAATTTTAATATCGCAGGTTTTTTTAATCATAGGTACGTTTACTGAAAACAAAACGTGTAACATGAGTGATTGAGTGATTTGTCCTGAACCCGAATTGCGAGTGAGATATGTTATGTTTTGAGATTTAACTATAGGTCTTATTTTTTTCAGAATAATTTTTTCAAATATTTTTGTTAGTGTAGGAAATAGACTTATGGGTCTATAGGAGGATGTTAAGTGTTTGGGTTTGGAAGGTTTATGTATACGAATTATGATTGAAAATTTCCATGTTAAGGGAAAATAAGAGAGTCTAAGCATTGAATTGTAAATATGTAGGTGTCTAAGTATTTTGTTGGAGATAAGGTTGTAACCTGAAGATTTCCCTATTTTTAATTTATTTATTATATCTTTTACTTCGTTTGGAGTTGTGTGCTTTGCTGGAAGAGACATAGGCAGTGGACTGTCGAGAAAGTTATTTATTCCATCTAGTTGCTCGATTTCAGGGTTTATGTTTGAGTAGGGAGTAAAGGTTTTTGAGAGATGGTTTCCGAAAAGTTCAGCTTTTTCATTGTCTGAAATGGCTAGTTGACCATTTGGGCCATTTAAAAGAGTAGATTGTTCTTTAATTTGGAGGATGTTTTTAGTAGTATTCCACAGAGAGCCATCTTTTGTGTTAAGGGATTCATATTTTTCTTGGAAAAATTTTGATGTGTGTTGTTGAATCTGTATTTTAATTACGTTAGTTAGATTGTTTTGTATACGTTTATCGGATGGGAGATTGTAACGTTACCATCGAGCCCGGGCTCTACGCTTTGTCTTAATTAGCTCTTGTATATGGGGAGTCAGAGAGTTTTTAAGAATTGAATTTCCCGCAGGTATGTTTTTTTCGAATGATGAGTTATATATAGCGGTCTGTATTGACGTAGTGAGATTTTGGACTGCCTCTTCTATTTGTTCCTTTGTTTTAAGCAAGATTTTTAAGTTAGTAGAATTTTGCAGATTTTCGGAAAAGAGGTCCCAGTTGACTGATCCTTTTGCTAGAGAAGGTCGCGGAGGGTTTAGAGATATTTTACCATTTATTTGCAGTAGGACTGGGCTGTGGTCGCACGTCGGATAATCTAAGTTTTTTATAGTGGAAGTTATGTGTCTAGGAATATTGGATATAAATAGGTCTAGTATGTCCGGATGTCTATTTCGATGTGATGGCCAATATTTCACTATTTAAAATGTTTAATTGTAAAAAAAGGTCGGAAAGAAGAGTGGGTGTCTGCACTACGGAAGTGTTAATTTTGAATTCTCTGATAAATCATTGCATACGAATAACGATTTCGAACAAAGACGGTTTGTCATTAAATATAAATAATTGTATATTAATAATGCAACTGCCGCTGAACATGTTGTATTTGAATAGACCTATTAAGTATTAATATTGAACCCAAGTGATTTCATTGCCTAACTATTAATTTAAAACCAATGACTAGTACTAGGACATTTGAACGCTCTAAAGTAGAGTACCATTTACATTATAAGAATAATCCTTCTTGTGAAAGTCATAGAATCATAGACACTATATTTACCTATATTTTAATAAACATATTTACAATATTTACTTATATATATTGTTTATATATAAGGTACTTAAAATGTACATATGGAAGGACGCACCATCAAGGGATCATCATTAGTTCAATCTATTGATTTAGTCGATTTAGATACAATTTATTTGAATTTTGATTCACCTCAAGGAAAGTAAACTGTTAATTTATCTTATTTATGGAATTGAGACCTTCTTTTATTATAGGATTTGAAGAATGAAAAGAAACTGAGAAAGTTAACATGTCAACGCGATATGTAAAACATAGAAAAAGTAGGATATATAAAAATAAAACTATAACTACAATATACTATTGTCATCATTCAGGAGTGTTTAAAAGTAAGAATACCGGAAAATGCACATTGAAATTAGTTGGTTCGTGTAAAATAGGTAAAATATTATATTATTATTTATTGTTTTGTGAGTTTTTTTGTTTTAATAGATATTGTACTTGAAAAAAGTTGGGTACTAGTTGTTACTTTTTGTATTTTGTGTTCCAAAAAACGTATTGACTGCTTTTTAATCACTAGTTTATTTATATTTTTGACGTGACATTTTAGACAACTACAGATTACATTATGTACATTGAAAACAGTTATGACAGTTATAGACATGAAGCTATGCTTAACAGTTAATATCAACATGGTGTTAGAGGCATTCCATAAGATATTGAAGTATGTATATTTAAAAGGGGAAAAAAATTAACGTCTTGACATACTTCTCTGGAATTTGCTAAAATCTGTGAGGGACAAGAATTTTGAGACGGTAGGAAATTAACACATTATGTTAATGCCATTAACAGTCGCCATCGTTCAGCAGTCCAAATTTATAGTTGTAAAATTAATAAACCATCAGATATTACTTGGACTGTGACATCTGAAACATTAAATCAAAACCTATTAAAACATGAATCATGCGAATATAAAATTATTTGTTGTGGCATGTAAAGTCTGTGTACATTAGTATAAAAAATAATATGTCTAAACATATTCATAGGGTAAAAATAAATACGTCAGATGAAAATGATATAAACACCAAAAAATGATTATACTAACCCAATAGATTACAGATGAAATTTGTATGAAAATGTCTGTTATGTAACAAGTTCTTGCTCCATCTGTAGTTAGTATTGCAAACAGAATTCAGCAACTCAAATTTAAAAATTCTTTATGAACAAGAATCAAATGTTCCTGTTTCAATAAGTATATGAAAATTCAAATCAAGAATAACCAGCAAATAAAAATGTTCAAAAACAGTTGCAATTTTTTCAACTTTAAAACTTCGTTTAAAATAATCAGAAGATCAAAGGTTAAATAAACCAATATTAAACGTATAACAATAAATAATAGATGACTCGAAAAAAATTGGACTGTTTATGTACATATAGGATATAGATTCGCAGTTTGACCATGAATATTATGGAAAATAAAACATATAATAATATGCTGTTAATATATTTTTACTTATAAATTATAAATATTAATTATACTTATTATTTTATAACAATTTTATATACATTTTCTTATTATATTTCGAAAACAATATTTTTATTTATTTTAAACTAAATTTTTATTGCAATTTTATGTACCTATGCATTTTTTTTTTTTTACTATTGTTTTGATTTTAATATAATATAACATTTTGTCATGCATAATATTAGGTTATTTAATAAGAAATTACCATATAATAATTGATAAGAAATTTGCTTGTCGACTGTCTCTTGACGCTCGTATGGGGATCCTACACAACACTGCACTATTATAAAATACTTTGCATCAAACATCAGTAGAGTACCTTAATGGATAAACCATTTTTGAAGGAATGTTCAGTCCGCATATTGAACTCAATTTCATTACTTAATCATGTCTATAATGGACAAGAGTCCAGACCACAGTTAATAGATATATAACTTATATGTATATATATTAACCGTGGTTCCAGACTACTAGTTACTTTAAAACCAAGGAAGAGTACTAAGGCATTTGAATTAAATAACTACTTAGTAGTAGTTTCTATTATTTTATTATTTATAATTAAACGATTCACTTATAAGTTCTAACTGTTTACATACATTACAGTGAACTATAGGACGACAAACATGAAATAAATCTAAATTTACATACATATAATTATATTATATAATTTAACTTTTATAATTTTATTAAGGTTTTCGTTTATTCCTGTTATTGACTGTTATGTTCCACAATGTATCTTGAAATGATAGATCTTGTCTAGCCTCAATTTGAAATACATCTATGAAATACATAGTTTTATTTTCTTTTATTTTATTGTCACAAAAGCTCTTAACCGTGTCCATTTGGGGTAAGGCACTGAATTCTGCAAAATAATTTGTATTAGATATTTTGTTGTTAGTCTAATTATAAAGAGTCCTAATTTGAACTTATATACTTAAAGATTAAACATGTTAAATACCCAACACATAACACTCTGGACTCCCCAATTTCTATCCATCCACTGGAATCTGTTTAGTGACTCCCGTTACTTAAGTTGGAAAAATCTTGATTAGATTAGGTTAGGTCATGTTAGGAACGGAATTTGTTCAGACACGGATTCAGGAGGGGGGACTATGGGTTCTCGGGTACCCTCTGTCTAAGCCACCAATAAAATAAAATTATATTATTTATTTTAAAACAAAAATAATAATATTGGTGCTTTCCGCTAGTGTCGTACAACTATTGGTACCTACAGTTTGTTATTGACATTCGATAATTATTATTATTAGATCGCTATTCACGATTAATTTTTATATTATTTTTTTATTTATATTTATAATAAATTAATATTATTTTTAAGTTAATATTAAATAAATACTGATATTTGAAAAAATAGTTTGCTCTAATAAATTTATTAGAACATAGAAAGGTATAACATTTTTTTTTCGAGCACCCCCTGTTAAAATTTTCTTTATCCTCGCTTGTCTCATCCCACGAGTTTTAATTTTATGTATTAATATAATAGATCACTGATGTTAAATTAGCGCTACGGCTGATCCTGGCTAAACATACCCGGAATAGGTTAGCTTCATCAGTCATAGGCGTGCGCTCGGGGGGTTCCGGGGGTGCCCAGGCACCCACGACATGTAATTAGGGTCCTAATATTTAAGTCGTATAGTATATAATATGTGGGTCCGTATTCTAACTATAATGTTACTAGAATAAAAATGGTATTTTTTCTAAAATACCTATGTCGTAAAAAAAAATTATGTTTCGGGATAAAAAATATAATGCAACGTAAAATATTTTAAATTTGTGTGATAAAACTTATTATGATTATAACAGCTAGATGTTATTGACTACAAAAGTAAAAATAATAAATAAATATTGAAATTATCTTGAAAATAGATTTAAGATCCAACTGTCTAATGAAATATTATATTACTTGGTACTAGTAATATCACTGATTAATATGTGATATAATGTAAGTAATATTTATTCGTGCATTATAATTTATTAAAATATGTATATGTCTAGTTAACAGAGGCCCCAAAAAGTTGTAGACACCCCCTAAAATTCAGGTCTGCGCACGCTTATGCAATCAGTATCTTAGTACTTAAACTTGAGCCAACATCACTAATCTAAATTATTAATTTATATTAAGTTATTATATATTTAATATAAATACCAATTGTAAAAGCATTCAAACATAATATTTATATTTTTTGACCCGTCAAATTGTTTGACACTGCATATAGATACTTTTTTAGTATAATATTTTTAATCAATTTTAATACGCAATTGTACATACTATGGAGAAAAGTTTTATAATCTATTGAAATACCTGTAATCATAATTTACATAGTTACAGTAACTTAATTTTTATTGAATTATACTATAAGTGGGTTTTAGGTAACTAATTATCTGTACTTAGATAAATACTTAAAATATTCATCAAAAATAAACATAAACAATTTTGCACAACCTCATATTATACCTAATAGCGATTAAAATTAAAATTATTTTGTAGTGTTAATAACATTATTAAGTAAATCAATAACAAAATAGTAAGAATACACATTAGTCATAAATATTTTAAGCATTGGAGTTCTAATTTTTGCAATATCCATTTAAATCACAAAAATTTACAAATTATTTTTTGATTAAATATGAATTAAAACAGTAATTTTTACATCGATGTCATAAGAATTCAAAACAAGACTACACTGTTAGTATGAAACTGTTTCATTTTTCATGTCTTGATTATTAATGGTACATTTTTGTTAAATATATAAACATTCATTACCGTAACAACTCAATGATGATATATTATATCCAATTACAAAATTCCAGTATAAAACAAGTTGATTTTACAGTTCTTTTTTTATAGATGAATTAGATAGTATTCATTCCTAAATTATTTAAGTTAAAGTTATTAAAAACTGCAAAGCGTATTTAACTTGGTTAAAGTATATTATAGATGTAAGTAGTTTCAAGGTTTTTAGTTTCTTACATAAAACATTGTCATGGAATTATAAATTATGGCGCTCAGGAATTGGACCACAATTATTAACTTTTTTTCAAAAAGATAAACAATAATAGGGCCACTATTTAAAAAAATTCTTATTTTAAGTTTATATTAAAATTAAAAGTGTAGGAACATTAAAATCCAGGAAATGAACTTTAATTTGAAAAAAAAAGATTTATTTATTTTTGTTCTTTTTTCCCACTAATGAGTTATAAAAACGCAAACAGTGACCGTAAATAGTAGGTAACCTTTTAGTTGGTTGACTGCAAATAGTACATAATATTTAATTTTGACTGCAACTAATAAACATGGAATACTTATGAAGCCGGTAAATAAAATGCAGCCCAATTACTAACTACCTATAAATAGTACTATTATAAAACATTAAGTTATTGATGATGTACAACACGATTTAAGGCTTTTTAAACCTTTAAGGTCAAAATGTAACTTGATGACAAAAATATTTTATAAACATATTAAAATTAATAACAATACATACGACTAAGTACTTTCACTAAAAAAAAATTGTAATTTAATTTAATTATAAATAATCCTACTAATTATGGTAAATAATAAAAAATGTTGTATACACGTATTTAAAATGTTCAGTTATAGACCAAGGCAAGTTTAAAATTAAGAAAAAAACCACTAAAAAGCCTTACTAAACAATCTCATACTAATAAGTCATAATTTATGACTCGTATAGTTATGAGAAAAATAATATAAATTGGTAACAAAATTCTAAACATTAGAAAAAAAAGACAAAAATACACTTACATATAGCAGCTAGAATATAAATTATAAGCATACAAATTAATAAATAATAATATACATTATGAATTATTTATACAATCAAATATAGGGTAAATCTACTATATTATTTTCCTTTAAAATTAATATGAAGTACGTATTTTAAAACAACCTACTGATACTTATAAGGATATTTAGAATATCGTTTGCAAATCGCTATTGTTAAGATGATAAATCTTTACTTTTATCATTTTTTTAAACATTTTACAATTTTATTATTATAATAAAAAATAAAAATAATTGAGAATTGTATTATTAACAAATATTTATTTTATGTTGTTCGTATAATTTTATAATTTTTTTTTATTTTAATTGTAAACTAAAATTTTTTATATAAATTAAGTTTTTTATACAACAGTTTATACAAGTTATCCATTGATAAGCAATTAATCTATCATTAAACTCCTATTTAATACGTCCTTTAACAGTGTCCTTAACAATAATAAAAATAAAAAAAAACTTAACACACATCTTGGAAATACCAATAGTGTAGCATTACATTAGTAGGAATTTTAAAGTTCACTCAAATTGATTTAACTTATAAAAATAATTCAAGAACATTAAACAAAAGTCATAACTCACAATCTGCCGCTTTAAAAAAAATAAAAAATAAATTAGTATTTATTAATTATTTATAATTGTTCTCCAATAAGATCACTGATTGGAATAAAATTTACCAACACGTGATATTCATTATACGAATAACATCATAAATAAATATCAGTTTTTTAATTGTAGTCATTTAAATTATTATTAATATATAGGTAAGCAAACAGCATCTTTAACTACACAACGTGTAATTTATAGACAAATGTTTATCATATAAAATCAGGGCTTATTATAAAGCGCACTTGGGCTTGTTTTGCGTATTTGAAAAAGCAAAATGCGCACGTGATAATCAATTTTAGCGTAGTTGATTTTTTATAATTTATTGCTATATTATTAAGATAATACAGCAAATATTAGTTCCTATAAATATTAATGCATTTTGAATATGAAAAAATTAAGTTATTAGAAATTATGTTGTATTAATTACGAAAAAAGGTGGTCAAGTGGATATCACTCTGCTGTATAGTAGAGATGAAGATGAGTAGGTCTACAGTAATGGATGTGTTAAATTTGAATGCAATGACTGGTTTCATTGTATACGAAAAACGATTCTAAAAGGAGATGATTTGTCAGTCTAAGATAATTAGTTGGATATATTATATTATTACTTATATTTAAATTGTATAATATATCGTTATTTTACTCGATTTCGTAAAATATTAATTTAACACGCTCATAAAATTTTTTCTATATTGACGCTAGAGTTTTTTTTACAGTAATTTTAATAAAAAATTATGGAGAACCTTGTGTTGAATTTTTTAACCTTAGATATAAATTACAGACATTTTATGAATTTTAAACTTAAAAATTCTTTGCAGATTTTCGCGATTTTGACATATTTTGTAAACAATTGAACTTTTAATGTTTATAAACACAAATTGTGACTAACGATTTTTGAATTTTTTTTTTTTTACTTCACTAAGAACAACTTATAATTAATTTTGTACTAAATTTTAAAGTTTTTTTTGGAAAGCCAAATTTTTTTTATCAGCATTTAAAGAAAAAAAAAATATTTTAAAAGTTTAATCGTAAATAGATAATGCTAATATAAACATTTGGTGAAAATTTCAAGTATTTATAATGATTCGTTTTTGAGTTACAGTAAAATCAAAAAAATCAATTTTGTCGAAAAGTGGTTATGCGTAAAAATTCCCGTTTCGTTATTTTTTCAGGGTTTTTCCTGACGCTTTTGAAAACTCCAGGAAATTTCTTACCCAATGTACCAACTAGATTCAATTTCCTTTTCAAAGAGAGAATGAAGTCAAAAATCAAAGTATTATTACTACTCCAAAAAGTGATAACAGACAAAAAAAAAAAATTAAAAAAAAACACACATCATTTTAAAATCAATACATTCATGACTTCATTCAGAATCTAAAAGTAAAGTAGACAATAATTAAAATAAAATATTTTAAACGCAAAACACGAATGTTTATTATTTTATTTTTTATTAATAGGTTAATTTTTAAATTATTCCACTTAAAATGCTAAAAATGTTATCATTTTTTACTATACCTAAGGTATCTAATATTATATTTCGATTTAAAATTCTATTTTGATAGGCTTATTTTTTAAACGAAGTACGTAGTTGATTAAAATTCTTAGAATAAGCCCTGTATACAATTATAATACTAATACTAAAAATAAACACTTACTCATGTCAGCTAGAAAAAAAAACATCTGGTAGTTATTTACAAGTATGAATAACTATAATTAAATTATAGTTAAATATTCATTATAATATGATAATATTGTAAAATTTAATGAAGTTTTTGAAATATTTCTAACAGTTTACAAACTTATAGTGGCAAACCAACTTTTAAATTTAATAGTTTTTGAAAGAAATAAAAAAAAATATTTGATATTAAGTTGTAAATTAATATTAAATTGTATTAATTATCCCGAGCATCCTACAATCATAAAAAATCAGAAGGTTATATAATTTTTAACCCCTGTCGACTATTAGTTCTTTTTACAATTTCCTATCACATAAAAACAAATTTGAACAAGAAAAATATTGCTTCCGTTAATTTATTTATAAAACTTTCAAATTACTTTAATCAAAAATATAAATGAAATAAAAATATAAATAATGATACATACTTCCTGGAAAATAATAAGGAAATAATAATTATTAATCATATTGTTTTTCTTTAGATATCAAATTCAGAGTAATAGAAGCGATTTATTTATTCTTTATTGTAAAATATTCCCCAACTGTAAAATTCAATTATTACATATACTTTAAAATTAACAATAATAAAAGGTATTATTTTATTAATTATGCCTTGTTCATAATTCCCAAAGACGCAAAAATAATGATAAATCGAAAACTGATTCAGATAAAAATGAGTAAATAAAAAGAATTACAAATAGGTAAGTTAATACACAAAATCATTTAAAGATCACGTTAGGAATATAAAAAAATACCATACATTTTTTAAGAAAACATTTAAATATAATTAAATTATAAACATCTATCAATTAAAAATATACAAACAATGTTCCATACCACCTGGAAATTAATAACCATATTATTTTTTATCAAATAGTAAATCATAATAGATCTAATATGCTGACTGGTAGAAAATATTTGTATTATAAATTAACACAATAGACAATATGTTTTATAAAATTAGATTTACTGTAATATACACATTTTGGTCCTTTATCTAATATATATTATCGGAATTATTAGAATTTCATGGGCTTCGAAGCCAAAAAAGACATTTTTAAAAATCAAATTCGTTTGGAGATAAATTAAATTTACCCAGGGCTTTTTTTCACAATTACATTATTTTTGTCAAAACAAATTTTTAAATTTATTTATAATTATTTCATTTATTATCAAATAATAATAATGATAACGAATCGATAAAAACTACTTACAAATACTTTCTAAAAAAAAAAAACAAATTTACTAAAAAATTGTTAACAATATTTTTAATAATAATTTATGCTTCATTCTTAATTATCATGATTTAAAAACATCCATTAAGAAATTATATTTGACATTAAGTAATCACTGGTTACTAAAGTCTCGCAAGCTCCACTATTTATAATATTATAATCACATATTTTTGTAACACATGGTTTAAGGTAGTTCATTGTTTTCAACATTTAAAAATATTTAACATTTTAATATATTGATATTTTAATGAATTACAAAAAAAAAATTGGATTTTAAAACTTGACTAAAAATTACAACTTTGATTTATTTTTTAATTTTTCGCAATTATTTTGAATGCCTTTATGTATAACATATCCAATTGCCTACTAAAACATCCATAATTGCTGTAAATAGAACTGTTACAATAGTTTAAAAGTGAAAATATGAAATGAAAACAATATAATTTTTTAACACCAATACATGATAGCGCTTGCCCAACCCCTTCTAAACAAGAAAGTGCTTTACAAGTTAAAAGGTTAAAAAACCATAAATTCCCAGGAAAATATGGTATTCAAGCAGAAATACTGAAGAGAGTAGATGAAGAAACGATATCTAGCTAACATCCACGAGATAATAGAACTGATTTGGTAAAATTAGAGACTCCCGGAAGACTGGAACATTCCATTAATATGTCCAATGCATGAGGAGAAAAACTCTCAAGACTGTTGAAATTATAGAGGTATAGATCTGATAAATAAGGAGTATAAGATTTTGACATACTGTATAATTGAAAACCTTTAACGGAAGAAGTTTTGGAAGATTACCAGAGAAGTTTTAGATCTAACATATCTACAACGGATCAGATCGTATGTATTCACTAAATTACACAACGGTCATGGGAATATAACAAAGAGCTGCATCCTATTTATTGATTTTGAGAAAGCTTATGATTCAATCCATGGACCAACCTTAATCAATATATTAAAATAATTTAACTTCCCAATAAAGCTAGTAAATTTGATTAAGGCTAGCGTTGAAAACACATCGATTAAAGTTAAAATTGCAAATACAGCATCAAAGACAGTAAGAGTATAAATGGGCTTAACACAAGGAGACGCTCTCTCTCCCGTTCTCTTTAATCAAGTGTTAAAAAATAGTCAGAGAATTAAATGTTGTTGACGGAATTATGATATGTAACACGGCAATAGGATTGCTAGCTTACGCCGACGACTTAGCCCTACTGGAAAATAATTTAAATACCGTGAAACAGCATTGAGAAAATTAATAAATATACCAGGCAACTCTGGTCTAAAGATCAACGATAAAAAAACGGAGTATGTCATAATTGGACGAAGAAGTAAAGAATACCGACAAAGAGAGGTTATGGAAGTAGAACACCATAAATTTAAGAGAACGCCACATTTTAAATACCTAGGATCCTTAATAACACAAGACAATGACCTTAAGATGGAGTTGGGTACCACGATACAAATCGGAAATAGGTGATATTTTGGCTTAGGAAGTATGTTTGGCTCAAAAACCCTATCAACAAAATTAAAAATACAATAGTACATTACCCTGATAAAACCAGTTGTTCTGTATGGCTCTGAGACATGGACTATAAGAAAGGTAGAAGAATCAAGACTTGCAGTGTTTGAACGGAAAATTCTAAGAAAAATCTATGGACCGTGTATCGGTTCTGACACTAGAGAATGAAGAATACGCCACAATGATGAATTGAAGAACTTGTCTAAAACCAGACATTATTGCAGAAATCACAAAGGAGAAGATTAATGTGGGTAAGGTATGCTTGGAGGAAAGAGGGTTCATTTATTATGGCGGTTATTAAACAAAATCCGAAGGGGAAAAGACCGTTAGGTAGACTACGCAACCCATGAGAAGAAGAACACCAATACATTTATAGTTCTAATCAGAATCTTCCATTTAAAAAACACCTGCTTCATAAAATAATATTTACATGTTTATATTGAAAAAAAAATAATACGTACGATAGTTAACTGTAAACGATATTGATTAATTAATTTAAAACTATGTAAATTATGTTTTCTATAAATAAATTATAGTCATATGTTTAAATTATTGTTAAATTATAAAATCTAGATTTTAGGGAAAAAATTGTTTTAGATTTTTATTCAATTTTCAGTTACTATAAAATATTAAGTATTTTTTTCTTATTATGTATATGGTGGTTTCAAATAATGTCATTATAATGTATATTACCGAAAATAACTTTTTATTTGTCGTTAGGTCATTTAAGAAAATAAAATAAAAATATTGAAAGCAGTAAGTAGTAAAAATAAATATAAAAGATACTTACCAATTGTATCTATAAAAAAATAAAATATTTTTTTCGTAACAATTAACCATACAAATGAAGTTTAAACATAGATTTAAATTTTCATTCAAAATAAGCTTTATAACGATAAATATTATGTATCTATTCTAATATTTTTGAACCACAATGTCATGTATCAAACAAAAATCAAAGTTTGGTTATGATTATTTGTGTTATGGGATAAACTTATAAAATATTATAATATAATAAAAAAAATAAACAAAACAAAATTGTACATACGAAACCTCACTAGAAAAAAATATAACTATAATTAATGATTATACAAATACTGTCTTATCACTTTTCAGTAAAGAAACCGGATAATTAATAGCTTTTTCTTAAAACTAATTTTAAAAAAATGTATAAAACGGCTACATGTTACTTACGTCCCAAAAAAAGGTATATTAACCTACAGGTAGTAAATTTAACCGGTAACTTGCGTCCCGTTTTGAGGAGTGAAGACGCAAGTCGGCTATATAATTATTATCCATATTATCTACTAAAATCACTAAAACCGATATTTTCATGTCACTAAAATCGATAAACTGTATATACAATAAAACTTGTTATACAAATAAACCTCACTATTTGTGGAATGGGGACAGTTTGGATAACTATATTTCCAAAAATTCTAAATTCCCTCCTCATGTTTGGTCTGAATGTTCAAATAGCATACAAAGAACATCAAATGCATGTGAAGCTTTTCATTCGAAATTTAATTCAAATTTAATTCTAGTCATCCGTATATTTTCCAATTCATGACGTCTTAAAATCATTCCAGATTAATACATATTTAATAATAGCATTAATATTACAAAAAAAGATTACAGAAAAAAAAAACATTTAAAATAATAAGAATACTTAAAAAAACAAATAAAAAGTTTAAAAAAAAACTAAATTTCATCATTACATTTTATTATAAGCGTTTCATTTAAATTTTAGCCAATATAAAGTATACATACATAAGTATACTACATAATATTATTATCATGAAAATTTTTTTACATTATTATTATTATTGCAATTATTATTTTGAATTATTTTTGAATTGACAAAATTATCATTATCATGACAAAATGTAAAATATATGAATTTTTATATTATTTACAATTGTATACATAATTTACTTATTACTTATAGGTACTTCTATTAAATTAAAATAAACATCAATGTATTAATTTTAGTAACATTTTAATGTCGAATACATCGATATAATCGGGACGCAATTAGGTTATTAAAAAAAAGTATACCGAGACGCAAATAGGCTACGACCTTTTTTGAATCTTTTTTTTGCGGGACGCAACTCACCTACTGATAATAATTTGGGACACAAGTAGTATGCTGGCGAATTAACATGTATAATCATTGTTAGTCACTATTTTAAATATATACAAAATAATTGGGCACGGTTTTATTGTGATAACCGTTTATCAGATAAAAAAAAAATGATAAAAATGCAATTGATCCGTTTATTATACAGTATGCATTTTTTTTTTCTATAATGACAATATTGAATAATAATTAATGAATAGTCAAGTATTAAAAATTACATACCTCTTGCTGTAATGATATTGTATTGACATTTAACTGTGGATATAATGTAATTATTATACAGATCATTATAATATGTGATAGTGCTATAGCTAGTAATAGTAATCTACGTTTTCGTGTTCTTAACCATGATGTAATTACAGCCAATCATAGAGTATAATTTATAGATTGGTCATAATGTCTCACCCAAATAAATGTTCGGTAAAACAACAAAAATAATAACAGCAGACGATTAAGTTAATGGCGTTAATGCTAAAGAATTAATGATTAAAATCTGACAAAAATCATTAATTAAGTTTAGCAATAACCTGTATATGACCATTGTATATCATTCACAGTTAAGTCCTGCAAATGTATGTGCGCTAAATAGGAATCACTAAAAATACTAAATATTATATATATATATATATAACTATATAAGTGATAAATCCTTTACCGAAATTCATTCAATGAACATTTAATTGTACTTTTCATTAACCGAATTTTGACTTTTAACGTTCACTATAGAGCAACTGACAAGTGAGAAGAAAATAACTCAGTACATTTTTAATTTTAAATTTCTCAACCTAGATGATGGGCTAGATGAAATAGAAAATACATTTGTGTATGATGTTTTGATTACATTTATTTACAAATATGTAAGATCTATTATTATTGATAATAATTAATATGACGAAACAAAATCTTGTAAAATGTACAGTTATATTAATAACAACGTATTTGACATTTGTATAATATTGTATTTGTGAACCTAATTGTAAATTTTTTAAATTTTAACCGTCACAAATTAGGTAACATTCGATATCGATAACATCGATATGTCCACCGGATACAACTCGTGTAACTTGAAAAAACCTAGGGTCACAATTCTGTATTTGGGATACAACTCGTTTGCAGCCACACAAATCTTTATGGTGTGTATATGAGTGGGGGAGGGGGTATCTGAAACGTGACCAATTTCCTTTTTCTTTTTTCATAAATTACCTTTGTGATATACTGATATATAATGAAACTAATAGATGCATCATAATTATATGTGATAGCAATAAAGTAAGGAATATGTATCTTTCATATTATAAAATCATATTATGGTATACGCTCAAAGCTAATGTGCCCATAATTAAGATGAACCGCAATATTAATTATGTACCTTTCCCTTCATAGTGACGCACTATAATCGATAACAACTTCTTAGTTCCGAGGTTAGATAAGGTTCCCGCCAATTCAACTCGTAATCAAGTTTAGTTCTATGTTCATTATCATTAATCATTAAATATCACATAAAAAAAACCATATAAATGCAATGAATCCATTTATCATGCCAGCATGAATTTTTTTCTATGATTGCAATAGTAAATAATATTTAATAAATAGACGAGTATGAAAAATTCATCACATAAAATTTTATTTTAAAAATCAAAAGAATTAAAAACTCAAAAATTACATACTTTTGAACTCAGGGACATCTGTTATTGTTTCATCTATGGTATATAATATAATTAATTTATAGATCATTTAAATATATTATTGTGGTAGAGTAATAGTAATCTAAGTTTACAATCTTCTTAACCATGAATGATTTAATTACAGACAATCATAGAGTATTATGTACAGATTGGTCATGCAAATGTTCGGGAAAACAACAAAAATAATAACAGTATACGATAAAGTTAATACTCAGGAACAAATGTGTAAAATCTGACAACAATTATTATTCAAACTTAAAAATAATCTATGTATGACCAGTGTATATCATTCACAGATATGTACGAGTGCAAAATAGGACGTTTTAATACACACATATATTATTTATATATATGTCGCATCCATTTCACGAAACGGGTCAGAACGCGAAATGGATACAATACACTCAAAGCTAATGTGCCCATGATTAATATGAACCGCAATATTTAGTTATGTACTTTTTCTTTCATCACGACGCACTATTATCGATAAAAACTTCTTAGTTCCCTTAGTTCCAAAGTTAGGTTCACACCAATGCAACTTCTAACCAAGTTCAGTTCTATGTTCATTATCATTAATCATTATGCAGCCTATGGTTTCAATCATATATAAATACAGTTAAAGAACCACAGTTATTCGTTGATCGACTTCCCAAGCATGTGTATAGACGTAAGTATACAACTTTTCAAACATCTAGCTATCTCTTATAATTGTGTATAGAATGTAAGTACATAATATCTACTGAATCAAACCATAATATAATATGTAAGTCATTATATATAATAATACGAAATCATATTGAATAACTAATAATGATGCTATTGAAATAAAAATACACATAATACGTACCTAAATATTCTAAAAATAAATATGATCAATTAATAACGATAAAAAATAAATAAAGGTACATTTTGATTTTATAAATTATACAAAATTGTTTGCAATTTATTTTAATATTTAAGTGCACAATTTAAATATTTAAATTAATATAATTAATCGTAACAATAAATATAGTGTCTTCTCTCTTCGTATTAAAATAATCTTTGAACATTTATAATTGTTCTTTTTTTGGAGAAATTTGAAAATGACAGTCTTACATAATTAAACAACTAATTTTGTGATCTATATTAATTGAGGAAATATACCCAACCATAACAGATGTTATTTAAAATTGTATTTAGTTATTTTTATACAGATAAAGGTACATACTTAAATGATTAAATTTTAAATCAAAACTCTTTGAACCTGAAATATAATTTTTATTAGGTAATATACATTATTGTTAGAACAACTTGTGTAAACGCCCATTTTTATAAATTATGTGTGTTAATATATGGGAACCTTGAACATCAAAATTAGATTTACCGGCCCCTTAAATTTTGTGTTTTAATTACCATATGGAATATTGTTAAATTATTTACGTTCTAACCTTATCCCACTCATAATAATTGAATTAGGATAAAATACAGTAGCGGTTTGAGTTAGTGTTAACTAATATGCTAGAAACATAATATGAACCTTAATAATTGATACAGTTATAAAATTAATAAATAAGGCATGTATAGATATTAGAATCTATAAAGTATATTAACACTATTTTATAACTCATGAAATATGGCAAAAATGGTACAAAAGCAAAAACAGTTGTAAAATAAAAGTTTACATAGTTTGCAGAGCTATCAGAGGTGAATCAGTCTAAAGTAGAGATTTTAACCAGGTCATTGATGTAGTCCAATACTCTAAACTTTAGAGTCTAAAGTATAATTTTAAATTAATATAATATTTTGTGTAACAATAAAAAAAATAAATTTTTTGATAATAAAAAAATAAACCCGAATCGTAAATTATATAATTAATGTAAATGTATATAACGGCGCACCTCAAAAATACATACATTTTGTTTTTTTATCAGTAAATTATGCGTAGAAAAACAAAATTCATAACTAATTATGAATTCATGTATTCATATTCGTATCCACTATGCTCAAAAATACTAACATGTAAATTAATATAATTTTAATTTACTTTAAATAATACATATACCTCAAGTAAATGATTATAATTCAGATAAATACAATTTAAAAAACGAAGTAATTAAAATAAAATTACTTCTTTGTGAATTACAATGACTTACCTCTGAATCCAATGTCGTTTTTTAGTGTATCTGATAAATTTAATAATTATTTGAAAATATTCTTGATAAACATAAATAGTTTAAATATTGAATAGATAGCTCACATTAAATTAACCACGAATGGGAAATTCACGTTATAGCATAAATCTCGTTTTAAGGACCATTAGCTTGCTATATTGATTCATTAAATATTTATTTAGCTAATTAAATACTGGAAGCATCCGGTATTTGATTAACTAACTAGAAGATACTGTCAAGTAGGGTTTATTAAATATAAAATAACTTTATACCAGTATATTTTAATGAATACATTTAAGAATTGTACACAATCAATAATTTTATTTTGTTATAATTAAATAATATGATGATTAATAAGTATTAACTAACCTAACGATAATTAATCGCACTTTCGCAGAGTGTCGAAATTTCATATTTTACCGGAACCAATCTCCGAAACAAATAAGTCAACCCTTAAAAACCCAACCGTCGAGATATAATGAATATATTTTTATTTCAAAAATACTCTGAATTATATAATTTAATATAAATGTAATGTTATACCTGTAAAAATAGAAATAATCTAGTTGCTGATATATCGAAGATCAATAAAATAAAATAATATGATCCAGGACAAATGAACGTAGTCGTTTGGATGTCAAAAAAATAAAATATATAAATCAGTAATTAAAATTAATAAGCTTTAAAGCTTTTCATATTTATTATAATACGTCAAAAATGAATATTATAAAACATTTAGTTATACATATTACAAATTATTCATTGTATAAAATATTAAAATAAAAATATAACTAATTATAATAGATACGCCAACAATTAAAACACAATTACGTCCAAACGGATAACGTCTAATTGGGCACGTCCAAAATCCAAATGGCTACGTTCATTTGTCAGGGCGTTGTCCCTATTCGATAATAACAACCTAATTTCACAAAAATTATTATAACATTTATAAAACAGTTTTTACTTAGTGAATTACAAACCATATAAATATCATTTAACACTAATAAAATACCCTAAAACATTTTCCTCATAGTCATACACTATATATTAAATATTTTTTTCAAGAACTACAATTAAAATAAAACTTATTTAAAGTATATATTAAGAATATATACAATTTATAGTTCAACAGGTTGTTCTTATACCATTAATTCTTTAAACATTACTTTCTATCATTTGCAAATAACATTACAAATTGACATAAGTAAACCAAGCAAATAAAAAAATTAAAATTCCCACTATTCGACTTCTGTTCCTAATAAGTAGCTTTGATTATTTATGAATACAACCAGTTGATTTTCAAAAGGAAAACTAACGTTAATCAAAAATAAATGATAAATTATTGTTTTCGTGAAATCGCTCATCGGGTTAAATAGTCTTTAATGTAAACCATCATTAAAATTTCAAAACATAATATATTAAACTTATATATTTTTAATAATAATTTATATTTAACTATTCTATTTCTAAATTTATTCACTCTAATTAATTAGAAATATTACCCAAACAATGCGCTAAAAAAAATTATTTATTTTTATTAGTCCGTGTTTTCTATGATTTATGTACCTATTGTACCTACTACAAGTTATGAGCATTAAGATATAACCATTTTCACAAAGAATTAATCTCGTAAAAATATAAACAAACACTACAATTTTTATAGATACCCTAATACATTAAAAAAAAAATTAAATTATTTGTATTTTAAACCTTTATAGAAAAAAAATACATTTTACAATTATTTTTATTTCATTGATTATGACTTGACTAAAGCCAAATCAAATTTTATTATATCAAACAAATGTTATAACTTATAAATAATAGAGATATTAATAACTACCTATATTTTTAAAAATATAATAGTTCCAACTAAATATTTGTGAGCATATTTTGATCATTTTTGGTACAGAAAGTTCGGAACCCTAGTTATATAAGTAATAAAAATTGTATAACTTATAACTATACTTCAGAAAAATATATCTACTATTGTAATATCATAAAATATGCACTTCTTAAGAAATCTTTGTTATAACATTTATATAATATAATATGTCATTGTTTTATGAAAATTTCAATGTAAGTAGTTTTTTTGCAGCAGACTATAAAATGATAATAATAATTGTCTTTAATTTTTATATTATTTATAAACAAAATATACAAATCATTCCCGATAAATATCAGCATAAAATCAATAAAAAAAAAAAATTGTTGTATAGCAATAAATTAATTCATACCTCGAAGAGTATTTATAATATTTGACATTACTGGTACGATACTAATTGCAACAGCTATAATTGTAATAGCTATAAAAAAATGCTTAAAAAAAATCATTATGATTCGAATTGAGAAAATATAATAAATTCAGATAACGTTAAATAATACTGAACTCAATCACACTTATCGTGTTCTTTTTTAAACAGTCAAACAATAAAAAAATATGTTTCACAAATATGAATAAAGGAACAATGTCCACAATATTTTGTTTATTCAGTAATAACTGATGTATAATATTAAAGCAAATGAGAATATCTTTTATTTATTTTGCGGTAACATCAGTGAATCCATAAAAACTAAAAAATGAAACATTTTTACCGTTGAAAAGATATTTGAATAATACATAATAAAACCACATTATTCATACAATAAAGTATACTCGTACATCGAATACTGAAATGTACTTATTATATTTTTTTTTTTCGTTAGTTTTAGAACTACGAAAATTCTGTTAATGCTACATGGCGTGGATTCAAAGGATAAAAAACCAGTTTAACCGACCATTGAGCATCCATAAAGTATACACTTTCGGGTGGTAGTTAATGCGATTCTTGTCCTATGTCATTGTTTGTGTCGACATCCCGTCAGTGTTGGTCTCAGTGTCGTACCCAGGATTTGTTTTTTTTAGGAGGAGGGCTTAAACATTCATACCTAACTCTATATGAAAATAGAAAAAATAATTTAAAAACATAATATGTTTATATATACACATATTATTTAAAATAAAAGATTTCGGGGTGGGCTAAAGACCAAAAGTCCCCCCCCTGGATACAGCACTGGTTGGTCTAATCAACTTAACCGATTTCAAATGTTTTCACTCTTTACTCCTCAAAATTTCAATTAGATTCAATTTTTCACAAGAAAACACTATCATTTTTGAAATTCGTATCACTTTTGCTAGCTCAACAATATCATTTTATTGAGTTAATGCTTTGTGAGTAATGTAAAAAATTCAATGTGATTTAACCGATTGAAACAAAACAAAAATTGAAGAAAAATGTGAATTTGTTTCGATAACTAATAACCGACATAAATTATTGTGTTCTTTTGGTGTAATTTGAGAAAAATTAATTGTAGATACTTTCAATTTTCACAAAATGTACGTACGTGTGTATGTCACTAAACTCCTCCTAAACGGCTGTACCAATTTGAATGAATTTTTTTGTATGCGTTTGGGTGACGCCCTGGATGGTTTAAATTCACAAATCAACCCGATAAAGTTAATTATTAATGCGCCCCTACATTGCTTAAGGAACCTCTGTACAAAATTTCAAGTTTTTTATTTTTAACGGTTGCTATAAGATACAAAAAATATCAAAAAATAAAAAAAAACATAGACATATTTAACAAATTTATCATTAAAGATTTTTGGTTGCTAAGATACTAAATAAAGTATCTAAATAAGATACTGAATAAGTATCTACATACCTATATAAATATGAATATATTGGCGGGGATAAGTTGAATTTTGAATCCTATTTTTAACTTTAACATATATATATATATTTAATAATAACCATGGAAATCGATTTAAAAAAAAATTATTACCATTTGGCGTAATATTGTAACGTATTGAATATATATTATATGTCATAAGAACTTTTTAATATTTGTATTATAAATATATACCTATATTATGCATTATTGAATGGTCCCTAATTTATCTTGAATAGCCAAAAATGTCGCGGTATTTTATGAATAAACGAATAAATATGTAGTTTTACTACTTAGAAAATATTTTAGTACAATTTACATTATTAATATTAATAATAACATAGGCATATTTTATTTTGGCTTTTGCACTCTTTTTTATGTGCCCTTAGCTTAGGCCAGTCTCGCCAAGCCCAGCTACGACCCTGCAAATTTATATAAATAAATTTACTAAACCGTATTTAACGTACGACAAACGGATAGGTACACAAAAAATATAACATCTAGCACCACAATATGTATAGCATAACCTTTCTTTCAGAGTATGTAAGAAGACTATGGAAGTATAGACCACAGTACGCCATTATTGGCGTTATTATATTATATTAAAGTACATATTCTCTATATATAAAGAAAAATGTACTTTATAATAATCAACATAGAGCCGAACCTATTTAAGTTATCGAATTGAAATTTTGAGGATAGATTAACATTATAATTTCACCGTGCACCAAGAAAGAATTTTTCAAAATTTTGATTTTAAAGGGTTGAAATCTGTAAAATTACATTTTTATGTGTAATTTGTATATCTATATTCATAGTATAATTATAACAATAGCAGTCGGCTGATAACGGGAATACGATACGGCACGGCGCGGCGGCCTGAGAGTCTTAATCTAAGGTTTCCAGCTACCTTGCAACCGGACCTTTTTTTTGTGTGTTTATTTTGGGCGAGACCGTTTTGGACCAAAAACGTACCCTTCCCTTTTCGGCCGATTCACTTTTCAAACAAATTTAAAAAAGACCGATTCCCCTTTCGGTCAAAACAAAAATTATAAACAAAATAATATTTATATATAATTTTGAAAATAATATCATCCGTATCAGTCACCAGGTTTTTAAATAATTTCACTCGCCCAAACGGACTATTATTTTTTTGTACGGGCGACGAAGTGTACGGGGACAGCTAGTATTATATACATTACAATTTTCTATAAATTATACAATTTTAAAAGTATATAATACTTTATTTTTATCATTTGGTAATCATTAAATACACAGTTCCGTTCCGAATCTAAAATTGTGTATACTCTATGTATGTGTATTGTGTCATCATCATCAATATGTATATCATCGATATAAATAATTAATTTGTCATATTATATTTAAAACAGTTTTTCATTATTGTTCGAGCGTTGCAAGTTTAAACCGTTTAGTCGTCATGTATTGAACAAAACACATAAAATAAATGATGTAATTGTATTATTTTAGGATATATTACATCAATATTGTGTTTGTGCATTCGGTAATACGATGCTATTATTTGACTGCTATTATTTTAAACTAAAAAAAAAAAAATAATAATAAAAATATAATCTTTATTTGTATATGATTAAGAGAGCTAGGGGTATTAGGGGTTTTGAAAGCATAGCTCACACAGCTCAATAACGTTTAACAATAATTGATGCAAAAGCTCTTTTCTAAAAAATAAACAATCCCCTACATTAATTTTGCCAAATCGAGCACTGGTTCTATACACATGAATGATGATGCCATGATGTAATTTCAGATTTTTATTTGTTACAAAAAAAAAAAAAAAACAATCCTTTCTGTTGTAAAATGGGTTTGACTATACTTCGTTAATTAATCGTGTAATGTATTTTAATTAAATTATAAGAATGTAAGAATTTTATAATCTCTAGTAATATTGTATAAGTAAACCATAAAAAATATAAGAATAACAATTGATGTTGAAGTAAAAGACTTCGAAATGACGAAAGTTAAATGAATAAAAGGTATAAGACATTTGGATAATTTGTCAACATTAAAGACCTTAGTAAAAATACCCATAGAAATAATATCCAATAAAAACATACAAAAGCAGATTAATAAAATTGCCTTCCATCCTTATCGTAAATAAAAAGATTAATATACACTATAGTTGCCTCCTATGTCTCAGAAATAAATGATAATTATTTATGTAAAATTACATAATTACATAATAATGGTTAAAAAAAATCAACGTTAAGTGAATTATATTAATTATTATTTATAATTATACAAATATTATTATTTAGCATAATTCTTACGTAAAAACCATTAAAAATAATAATATCGGGAATCAACTAACGATACTTGATCACTTATGATAGTACACGCACGATCTTTTCACGATATCGGCGTTTTTACTATCTTTTTCTATTACATATTTTAGTCAATACAAGTACATACTATTTTTTTTTAGTTTTTAAATTTTCCAAAGTTATTATTATATAACTATGAAAAATATTAACTTATAATATAATAGTGTATACATAATTTCTTACTTTCAGCTATTTTTTCCATGGGTATATCTTCCTCGAGTAATTTTTACAAGATTCCGTACTGCCAAAATAATATACGCCAATAAAACCGTTAACATTAGGTATAGTCAATTATATTGTCCTAATATGGGCCGCGGTTGCCCAATATAGTTGACAGTTTTAAAAAAATAAGATAATTTTACGTCTTTTTAAGAGTGTTACCCTACACTAGCCCCGGACCTATGTTACAAGCGAGTTGCAGACGGTCAAATTAGGACACCAGTACGTACACGCCCTCAAGCCCTTTATATCTCTCGTCATCGTATCGCTTATGATGTAGCACTTATATAATATGTTCAGTCTAAAATGTAGTTTTGAGATGTTATACACTGTTATAGTAAAATAAACGTTTCATAAATCCAAAATCAACAATTTCTAACAATATTAAACTCTCGTTTTATCAGTAATTTCCCTATTTAAAATGCTTAATTGTAAAAAAAAGGTTGGAAAGAAGAGTGGGTGTTTGCACTACGGAAAATATTAAATTTTAATTCTCTGATAAATCATTGCATACGAATAACGATTTCGAACAAAAGCGATTTATCATTAAATATAAATAATTGTATTCTATTAATATTGCAACTGTCGCTGAACGTGTTCTATTTGAAGAGACCTATTATTTATTTAGCATTAAGTATTAATTCAACGGGATAAAGGGATACAGTCTATCAATCAGTAAGACTAATAAGTATATTTCCTGATGCGTATTTTGATTTGAAGTCATTTAATTCTTTTTTAGTATTACGTTAGGCTTAGATTTATTAAATGCTTTCCAAATATTATATTGCATTTATTACATTCTTATTATTTAATTATTATAATAATATATATTTATATCATATTATATTGTATTAACCTTATTAATACGAAATCTTTCTATAATAAATACCATAAAATACTAAACAGTAAAATTAAATTTATAGTACATACATATATATGATATATTATATAAAATTATGATATTTTAAAATAAATCAAAAATATCATTGCCAATAGTGAAATTCATAATAATATAATATACGTAAAAGTCTTAAGTTCCTACGAATAGGGTTTTAGAATTATAACAAAATAATTAACACATCGTTATTTATCATTTAAATAACAATAATCAATTTTGTTCAAATTGGATCTTAAAAAATTTGTCTTTATATATTTTTCAGGTTTTATGGTACCTACCAATATATAAACTATTTAAGAGGAATCTTGTATTAGATTTTTAAAACTTAGATACGTTTATTTTTAACTACAAAATAGTTTGCTTGGATAAATGTTACGAGTCTTGTTCTATATCACCCGTCATTGTTTACGTCGACATTCCATCTGTGTTGGTCCAATCAAGTTGGCCGAACGAGAAAGTCCATTATCAATACCTAACCTAACGTACACATCAGTACTATTTTTCGGAGCTGATTAAAATGTTAAAGGACAGTCCATTATTACGCCTTCGTCCTAGACACAACAAGCTCCTTAATATGTCGATGAAAAGGCCATCACACGACTATACGAGTCGGAGGCCGCTTGCGCTTCTTTGGCATCAGTCATGACGCAAATTCCATCTCAAACATAAAGTAGATAATTAGTATTACACTAAGCAAAAATGAATATTAGTTATTTTCAAAAGAACTAGTCAATGGAAGTAAAAACAGGACTAGGTAGCCAGATTAAGTCAACAAGTATTAATGGGACTATGAAAGATGCTTATATAATTTTAAAATGATTAAGGTAGGTCATCGATGAAGATTAAATTCGTTAAAATATCTCAATTGAAACTTCGAGGGACATTAGAAAACACAGACTTATCTGAAGTATAATTTAAAAACCTTAAAACGTTAAACAGTTAGAGTGATAAGACGATTGAAACATTCCGTTAAAACCAAACTATTTAAATGTAACTAATGTAAATAAAAGAATAACATAATTTACTTTATCGAATGTCATCTGAAAGTCTGTCTATGCGTCAAATTGATTACATTTTTCAAATGATTGTAAAATATATGGTTGATAACACAAATCTTAGTGAGAATAATATGTTTTGTACGAAAACCATGTTGAAATTCGTTATAATATGAATAATAAGATATTCTCGTATCTGAATGTCAACATAATATCGGATACAGATATCGATGTATCATACATATACAATAATATTATGTTCGCTAGCAGAATGTCATTACTTCGCGCGTACAATTGGTACATGAGGAATAGAGCTAGTAGCTGATGTTTGGATGTTTGTAGCGACAAACGGGGTAGAATGCAATGAGCTGAAATGTGATATTATTATTTAATACGGACAATTTAGAACACTGCAGTTATGTACTTACTTTACTATTTTGTCTATACTGTACGGCGGACAACACTTAATTTTTGATATAAAAATATAAAATATTAATGTTCAATGCTCATATTTTATACACACCTCATTTTAATCAGTAGGTACTAACACATATATTTTTTTTTTTTCATAATATTTGTATTTATTTATTTATTTAATAAGATATAACACCTACACTTCCGAAGGGTATAGTCTTGCAGATTGATAGAACAAAAAACGAACAACTAATTACCGTATCTTTAAGTTAAAAAATATTTCAGTACTACTATCAGTCTACTATACGACACAAATAACTTATTAGGATATTTTTATAACTTCAGATAAAGTAGCATATTTACGAAATATTATAATACAGCATTTATAATTTTGAGTAATCGCCCGTAAATTCATGTTGACGCGTAAGCGTCATTTTAATTTTGTAAAAATAATATTTATAACAAATGTAGCTGTTTAACAATATTTAGATAAATTATTAACAAATAAATATAATAAAAATACATAAGATCAAATGAAAAATGTATTTAATAAAACAATATTTTAATATAGTACAAGTTTAAAGTATAAAAACAACAATATCAATATATATATATTAAATTTAAACTTTTAAAATTTTTTTGTTTTTTGTTATTCTAAAATACATATACTTCAAAATAAAATTAAATAATTAACATGACAATGTTTGTATATTTTAAATTGATTTTTTTGTATATTTCGTTTATTTTAAGTACTAAAAAAGTATCACCTTTTTTAACTATAAACCTATTCTTGATAACTAAAAAATCTAGAATTCGTGATTAAGTAGTTAAGTATTTATATTAAAATCAAATACTGCATACATTTTTACTATAGTGCAAATCATCATCTAATAATAAATTTTCTGGAACAAATAAAAAAAAATATATACACTATAATACACATAGGCTATTTAGCTAATACATGTATTTTAAGAACACTTAATTAAATATTATAATAGAAAAATCAGTCATAGATTAAATCTAGTAGGTATATTACACTACAAAAATTAAATACATAGGATGTAGTTAACAATAGTATTTACATAGAGATGGAATTATTAAAATAATTAATCTACTTCTTCGACGGTAGGTCCTCTAGAACCAGGGAAACCCTGAGCGCCGGAAGGCGCACCACCTGGTTGTCCTGCACCGTGTATCTTCATCATTAAAGCTGAGCAGCTCTTTTGGATTTCCTTTAATTTGTACTCATATTCTTCTTTGTCTGCCAATTGATTGTTGTCCAGCCACTGAACCACCGCGTCGCATTCCTGTTTTCCGGTGTTCTTCTCGGATTCAGTCAACTTGTCACCGGCCTCGTCCAACGCTTGTTTAACGCCAAACACATAGCTTTCCAACTGATTTTTTGCCGCGATCTTGGCTTTTTGTTGTTCGTCCTCTTCTTTGTACCGCTCGGCCTCACTGAGCATACGATCGATTTCGGCTTGAGACAGACGACCCTTGTCATTCTTGATGACGATGTTCTTAGAGCGCCCAGAGCTGTTCTCCTTGGCTGAAACGTTCAAAATACCGTTTGCGTCCATATCAAAAGTGACTTCGATCTTGGGTACACCCCTAGGAGCCGGTGGTATGCCGGTCAGGTCAAACGTTCCTAACAGATTATTGTCCTTAGTCATGGCCCTTTCTCCTTCGAACACCTGGATGGTGACGGCCGGTTGGTTATCTGCGTATGTAGTGAACGTTTGGGTTTGTTTGCACGGAATAGTGGAATTGCGCTCGACGATTTTGGTCATCACACCGCCCGCAGTCTCGATTCCCAGCGACAGGGGAGTAACGTCCACAAGCAACACGTCTTGAATGGCAGAACTCGTGTCGCCGCTGAGAATTGCCGCCTGCACTGCGGCGCCGTAGGCTACCGCTTCGTCGGGATTGATTGACAGGTTGAGCGATTTGCCGCAGAAAAAGTTTTGCAGCAAACTCTGAATCTTTGGGATCCTCGTCGAACCGCCTACGAGCACCACGTCGTGTATATCTCCCTTATCCAACTTGGCATCCGCTAACGCCTTCTCCACCGGCTGCAGAGTAGATCTAAACAGATCTGCGCACAACTCCTCGAAACGGGCTCGCGAAACTCGCGTGTAGAAATCGATACCTTCCATTAGAGCGTCTATCTCTATGGTGGCCTCCGAGCTAGACGACAGAGTTCTCTTAGCTCTTTCGGCGGCCGTCCTCAACCGTCTCAACGCTCTCGGGTTGCTATGTACGTCCTTTTTAAATTTCCTCTTGAACTCTTCGGCCAAGTGACACACCAGCCGGTTGTCGAAGTCTTCGCCACCCAAGTGCGTGTCGCCCGCCGTTGACTTCACTTCGAATATCGAACCCTCGTCGATCTGCAAAACGGACACGTCGAACGTGCCACCACCCAGATCGAATATCAACACGTTCCTCTCTCCTTTTAAGTTTTTGTCTAGACCATACGCCAAAGCTGCAGCTGTCGGTTCGTTGATTATTCGCATAACGTTCAGGCCGGCTATGACGCCCGCGTCTTTGGTCGCCTGTCTCTGCGAATCGTTGAAGTACGCCGGTACCGTGATCACGGCGTCCGTCACGTCCCGGCCCAAGTACGCTTCCGCTGTCTCTTTCATTTTCATCAGCACCATCGAACTAATTTCTTCCGGTGCGAACACTTTCCGTTCACCTTTGAATTCAACTTGAATTTTAGGCTTACCGCAGTCGTTCACCACTTTGAACGGCCAATGTTTAATGTCCGCTTGCGTCTTCTCGTCATCGAAACGACGCCCGATCAAGCGTTTGGCGTCGAACACCGTATTCACGGGATTCATTGCCACCTGGTTCTTGGCCCCGTCACCGATCAACCGTTCAGTGTCCGTGAATGCCACATAACTCGGGGTGGTTCTGTTACCTTGATCGTTGGCGATGACCTCTACTTTACCGTGTTGCCAGATACCCACGCAAGAATAAGTGGTACCCAGGTCAATACCGATAGCTGTCTTTCCAACCATTTCGTCGCCAATAATTATCGATTTTATTCGCGTACAATTAATACGAATAGATATTGTATTAAGTAAATAAGAATCTAAACGTATACGTAATAACGCACAATTCGAAAACGATTTAAATTTTAAAAATCACTTTGTGTTTAAAACCTCACTGGAAAAATTAAGAATTCAGAACAGCACAAAATGATATGTCTCGTTCAATAAATCGCAATGGTATCGCTTCAAAATTCAAACTGACCCCGAGCAGTGCGTTACAAACCGTTTATATATCCAACGAAACGTTCGAGAAGATTCGATACATTTCGCGAGCGCTGCTGTGGCCGACGCGCCGTCCCCTACTTCACCGCTTCCAGTGACGCGCGATATTTTAGTTTTCACTACTATTACTATATACAATATTTAATATGACAATGTTGTTATAGAACATTCTCGAACTTTCTCCGTTTTTCTCGTTATTTTCAGCGAATGTTTACTACTTATTCAGGCATTTTACTTAATTTCTAGGCAAAATGTCACATTTTCACATTTTGTATTATTTTAAAAATTTAAATATATTTATTATTATTAATTATTCATTGCTACTCTACACAAACAAACAATCAATTATGTATTAATATGTAAAATACATAGGTACCTAAGTATATGTAATATTTTTTATTTTGTGTCCTTCGGACCTATATTATTTTAAAATTTAAATTATAAATAAATAATATAGGTAATTACTAATTATAGGTGTGATAGTATACTAGTAAAATTAAGAATAAAATGGTTATATTATAATTACAAATTGTTGTTAATTTTTAGTTATTACTCGTTGTTACATGTTAGGTATTGTTTGATGGCATTTATACTGGAACATTAAACATTATTTTAACAACAAAAACACCGACCGGTCCGACCGGTTAAATGTTTAAACTAACACAAAATTTATCATTTTTATTATTTGCCTAACTTAAAATAGGCATTTAACTAAATGTCTAGGCAGATAGTAAAATTGCATAAAATTAAATCCTTTGACTATTTGCCTAAGCATTTTGTAAAAAATAGTAAAATGCCTGATTTGACTATATGCCTATGACATCTAGGTATATATCTAGGAAGTTTTATATAGGTATAAGGTAAACGATAATAAATTAAGATAATGTTTTCGAAAACCTACGGTATTCTGAGTAGAGTGAATTTACAATGAAGTGTGTTTTTGTTTTAAATTTATTATTTATATTTTTTTTCTCCAAAAACACTATTTAATATACAAATATACAATATTATTTTAAGATTGTATTCTAAATATTCTAATATTATTAAATAAAATGTTTCGATTTTGAAAATTGTTTCTAGTATCAAATTAGATATAATTTATATTTCGGATAGGTAGTCAAAAGTGAAAAATTTTCCATATCCATTATTTTTTTTAAATAAATCAGAAAAAACAAAATAAGTTATTCAATAACCAAAAGTTTTATGCAAAATCAGTTTTTAACAATATTATTCTTTTGTATTCATTCAAAAATATGTATAATTTTAAATACCTACTTAAAATGTCATCAAATATATATATTTTATATAAATATTAGCATTTACTAAACATAATTTTCAAATTATTTGTGCTATTGGATACCAGCCAATTTTTTCGTCAAAAACTACCCATTTAACTACAACAATCGATACAAGCATTATATATTTAAGTGATAAGATTTCTAAAAATTTATATGAATTCGGCATGAAGTCTACTTGAGATCGATAGGGCTACATTTTTTAATTTTGATCTTAAAATTCCAAAATTTGTATTTAAATTTTTTGAAAAATATTAAATTTTGTAGTGTTTAACAAATATTATTAAATATAACTGAAAAAGTGGCCCAACCGATCTTAAGTATACTTCACGCTGAGTTAATATTAATTTTCAGAAGTGTTATCACATCAATACAATGATCGGACTGAATATGTATCTAAGTGTTATCTAATATACAGTATGTAACAGATAGACATGACCAAAAAAAAAAAAAATATGTTATAACAAAAATTGTTAATATTATATGATTAGTAAATAACTTAAGAAATATATACTCATGTCAGCAAATTCTCAAAAATTCTATTTTTAAAAAAAATATTATGTTCCAAATTATAATTTAATCAAAAAATATTAATATTTTAAAAAAATTCTAAAAAATAAATTACTTGACTTAGATATATCTTTTTACCATCAAAATTGTTCTTATAATCAGATTCACAAATTGGCTATTTTAAATTTATCCAAAAAAATTTTAACCAAATTTTAATTTTTTTATTTTCAGTACTAAAAAATAAACATAAAAAAATAAATTATACATGTATGCGCTTGGGTCTCTTAATGATAAATAAAAAAAAAAAAATGAAAATATTAATTAGAACAGTTATTCCAAAAGTCAGTTACACCCTGTATATCAAATGAGTATAATAATATAAAATACAAAGTAGTAAAGAATAGAGTACAGGAATACATTTATGTTTTTGTCGATAAGATGAAATCTTAGAGTAATATTATATAATATATTACAATTATTATTTATTACTTTATTGAACAAATTTAAATATCGCGGTTTTTTGTCATTTTGTGCTTGCTGAAAGCAAATATTTACAGAGTCCTTGATATTTGATGGTAAATAAAAAAAGTTACGATCTTAAATTGTTTATATCATGTTATCATAAATATACGCTTAAAGTAATACTGTATCAGTGTATCATACACAAAATTATAATAACACGATTTAGAATTTAGAATTACCTATAATTTTATGTTCTTTATTTACATTGAATAGCTTAAAATATTACAGTGTCATATCATGAAATCTTATTTTTAGTGTTTATTTTGATTAATTTTTGTAATTATTAATTATTTGTGTCCCGGGGTTCAGACTGTGATTTAAATTTAAAAATGGAGAAACCACAAAAAATTCCCAAAGTCGCAAAGGTAAGTATTATGACGGTTATAAAAAAATCATTTGAATAATTAAGAAAAGTATCTAATATGATTGTTTACCTCTTATATTTGTGTTTCAGGTTAAAAATAAAGCACCCGCGGAGATACAAATCACTGCTGAGCAGCTATTAAGAGAAGCAAAGGAGCGTGATCTTGAAATTGTACCACCTGTAAGTACTTTTTAAACTTTACCATTATTGTAACGTATATTTTAGATTTTTAACTAACACATTTGTGACATAATTATGCATTTCTATTGAAAAATATAGCCTCCCAAACAAAAAATCTCTGATCCAGTAGAACTAAGAGATTATCAACACAGAAAACGCCGTGCTTTTGAGGATAATATTAGAAGGAACCGTACAAATATAAGTAATTGGATAAAATATGCTGCATGGGAAGAAAGTCAGAAAGAAATTCAAAGGTAAATCATTTTAAATTAATTTAGTTGTATATTAAACCATTTCAAATCACATTATCTTATATTCTTATGTTACAATTCCTATTTTTCTATTCAGTTATTAATGTTATATGAATGCTGATTGTGTTGTTTTCAAGTTCAAAACAAACAACATAATAAATTTGCATTCAGCAGAACCACTTTTGTATTATTAGCTTTAATATAAGAGTAATAGAGTAAATTAACTTTTTTGAATTTTATTATCTTACTTGAAAGTAAAGATTTTTTGTATAATATGCTCATGCAGCTTTTATTAATATTTTTATTTTAAAATTAATTATAACTGTATTATATAATTTTAAAATACACTCTGCATTCTTTAAAATTTAAATATAGTCACATTATTTAGCCCCTAGCTAATATTTCTTATCTTTATGTTTAATGGTAGTTCAATCTACTCCAATGTTAAAGCTAACATCACAGAGATATTTCTACTGAACCTAAATTTGCTATTTGTATGTCTCTAAGATAGTGACGAACATTAGAGTTTGGAGTCATATTAATCTAAATCTTTTTTATATATAATTTGAACATTTTGTCTCATTTAACAAAAAAGATACTTTTAAAAACCAAACCTAACCTTAATAAATTATTATTTAGCTTACCTATAAAAATTTTATTGAAAGTATGCGATTATACATTGTGTAAGTTTTTTCTAATCTTAATTTGTAGAAATGTCCATTATTTAATTATTATACACTTAAAACTGTATTTTTTCTATTTATATATTATTATTCTAATTTATTTTGCTTATAGTTTTAATTTACATAATGGTATATTTATTTTAAGAGCGCGATCAATCTATGAAAGAGCACTAGATACAGATCACCGAAATATAACACTATGGCTAAAATATGCCGAACTAGAAATGAGGCATCGACAAGTGATGCATGCCAGAAACCTTTGGGATCGTGCTGTTGTCATCATGCCACGTGCAAATCAGTTTTGGTACAAATACACTTATATGGAAGAGATGTTAGGAAATGTTGCAGGTAAAATTAAAATTAAATAATTTCCATTTTTTCTATTATTATTTTATACAAAGAAAATAATTATTTTTAGGAGCTAGAGCAGTATTTGAACGATGGATGGAATGGGAACCACCAGAACAAGCTTGGTTGACTTATATAAAATTTGAATTACGTTATCATGAAGTTGATCGTGCAAGAAAAATCTATAATAATTTTGTTATGGTACATCCAGATGTCACAAACTGGATAAGATCTGCTAGGTAAATTATGTTCTTAGTTAAAATTTAAAAGTTTTTATTACTTTTTTTTTTTAGATTTGAAGAGCAAAATGGCTTTATTGTTGGAGCACGGAGTGTATTTGAAAAAGCAGTTGAATTTTTTGGTGATGATCACATCAGCGAAAATTTGTTTATTGCATTTGCAAGATTTGAAGAACGACAAAAAGAAGTATGAAGTTGATTAGAACTAATTTATTTTTACATTTATTAAAAGACTGCACGACATTTAATTACTATTTTTCAATTCTTTTTAAATATTTAACATTTGCAATATTTGATTTCAGCATGAACGTGTGCGAGTAATTTATAAATATGCTTTGGATCATGTTCCTAAAGACAGATGCCATGACATTTATAAAGCATATACAATACATGAGAAAAAATTTGGTGATCGGACTGCAATTGAAAGTGTTATTAGTAGTAAAAGAAAACTACAATATGAACAAGTATTTAATAATTTTAAATTAAATTAAAACAATGTTTTAACTATTTCACTTTCAGGAAGTAAAAGATAATCCAACAAATTATGATGCATGGTTTGATTACTTAAAATTAGTTGAAAGTGAAGGAAATTTGGAAGTAATTCGAGATACATATGAACGAGCAGTTGCCAATATACCTCCTTCAAATGTAAGTTTCTTTTATTAATAAAACATGAATGTTAATTACAATTAAAACTCTTTACAACCAAAAAATTCTATAATAACGTAAACATTACATAATGATTGGTTTGCTTTATAACCCATTAGTCAATTCATTCTGTATAACGTAATCACTCTCAATAACAAAACAATATTTTATGTTTCATAACACAATTTACCTGTTATCATATTATAAATTATTAAAGTAATTGGTAAAAATGCCAAAATTTCCAAGAACGATTACATTCTTTCATTATCTACTTTTAATATCGTAATAATACCGTTATTATCGATATTGAATATGTTCATTTTATTATCGACGTAATTTTTAACAAAAGTTTTTTTTTTAAACTCTTTCTATTACAAAAACTCTCATAAACAAAAGAAATCTATTGATCCCTTCAGATTCATTATAAAGAGTTTTCACTGTAATTTTGTTTTTAGTTTATTAAATCTTAATCCTTCTTAATCAAATTCAATATTTTGTACTATAGGAAAAGCATGCATGGCGTCGGTATGTTTATTTGTGGATAAATTATGCTTTGTTTGAAGAGCTGGAAGCTGAAGATGAAGAGCGTACACGTGATGTTTATCAGACATTTATTTCTACTATACCTCATAAAATATTCACTTTTTCAAAAGCTTGGTTATATTATGCACAATTTGAAATAAGACATAAAAATTTAAATGCCGCGAGAAAACGAATGGTAATTTTTAATAAATTTAAATAAATTCTATAATATTACAGTTAATTGATTTTGCAGGGTGTTGCATTAGGTTTATGTCCCAGAGATAAACTGTTTAGAGGCTATATTGATTTAGAAATACAACTTAGAGAATTTGAAAGATGTCGTATATTATATGAAAAATATTTAGAATTTGGTTCAGAAAACTGTGTTACTTGGATTCGAGTAAGTATTAACTAAATGCCTAAATATATATGAAGCAGTCGTACAATTATTAAGTTTTTACATACCAATTAAAATTATTATTAATTTTAGTTTGCAGAATTAGAAACAGTATTGGGTGATATAGATCGTGCCAGAGCTATTTATGAATTAGCTGTAAACCAACAGCGATTAGATATGCCAGAAGTTTTATGGAAGTCTTACATCGATTTTGAGACATTACAAGGGGAAACAGACAAAGCTAGAAAATTATATGAAAGACTTCTGGAAAGAACTAATCATTTTAAGGTAATATTCTAACATTTTTGTATTTGATTTTTTGTGAACAAATTAAACTAGTAAACTAAAAAAATATATAAACCTACTTATTTTGTAGGTGTGGATGAGCTATGCACAATTTGAAGCTTCTTCAGAAGAGGAAGGTATCGATAGTGTATCAGTAGCAAGAAGAGTATTTGAAAGAGGTAATGAAGCACTACGAAGAGGTGGTACACCAGAAGAAAGAGAAGGCATTTTACAGGCATGGTATAGATTTGAAGAAGAACACGGAGATGATGATAGCAAAACTAAAGTCAAAAATATGTTGCCGAGGAGGATTAAAAAACGAGTGCCTTATACTTCAGAAAGTGGAGTAAGAAACTTTTGATTTAAATTTAAAACTATTTTACAGTACTAAATTAATATTTGTTTAATTTATTCCAGAGGGACAAAGGATGGGAAGAAAAAATAGACTATATTTTCCCAGAAGATGATGCTGCAAGACCAAACCTTAAACTTCTAGAAACTGCTAAAGCATGGAAGAAAATGAAATTAGAAGCATTGTAAAAAAATAACTAATGTATAATCTTCTATTACTTAATATCAATTTCATAGTACATACCACAATGTTTTTAATAATAGATTCTTTGTATAATTCATAATTTTGAATTTTCTATTTTTTAATTCCTAACTTACTCTTGACTCTAGTTGTAAATTAGCTAATAGTATTTAACTGCTTACTATTTATATGTCTGAATATGATACAATATGTTTAGCATACAAAGTAATTTAAGATTGGGACGGACTTTAAATACCAGAGGATAAATTTAATTTATTTTGCGTAGAGACTGGTGGGTAATGACATTAATACTATAATACAATAGACAATAGTATTGCACAACAATATCATTATTTTCATTTAATACTGATATGTTAGTACATATTGGTATATACTAAAGATGAGCACAAGCCAGTAAGTACATTATCTATTTATCTTTAGATATCATATAAATTAAATGATTTGATTGGATATTGCTAAACAATGACATAAAGATATAATTATAGATTGACAAATGTCCGATTTTTACAATTCTATTGAAACAAAAATATTCATATTCATTAATTTCAAATAAAATATATAAAAAATCATTTTTATGGAATGAGCGCCAATTAGTGCCATTATTGTGCAATATTGTTGTAATAAGCATATGGCATATTATGTCATATTATACTCAATATTCATGTTGCATAGCATAATTATTAATTTTTATAAACCAACATAATTATTGTCATTTAGTGGTGCACACAGGGAGGATCAGGGGTATCGACTGACACCCCTCAGAGATTGGTGGGTGACTAGTGCTATGTGAACTATGATTTAGAATGAATATTTGTACATATAATTTTATTTTTAGTATTATCTTTGTTAGTAAAAAAAAACCAAAAACACTTAAAAATAAGAGTTATACTATGCCTAAACTCAAATTTTACTTATGGGAGTGGGTGGGAATATATATATTTATATCACGCAGGCAACAGTACTTTCTATCCAGAAAATATATTTTACTCTTTATTGAAATAAAAAAGATAATTTTCCAGCACTTGAATTGTGATTGAAAATTAAACTTTCTGTGTAAGTGTGCTAGCATGACAAATTATATAATATATATTATATTTTTTTATTACATTTATAGAATATAAATAATAAATATTATAATATTTTATTATTAACTACTAGTTAATATGATGGAAGACAAGTATTGTCTAGTAATAACATAAAACATTTTACATTTAGCAATTTTATTTCAAAATAACAAAAAAATTATTGTTTTGTTACAAATGTCAAATTAACCATCATGAGTATGCAATAATTTAATCACAGTCATCTAATCTTACTGGATGTTCTAGTGGTATAATTGATTTTTTCTCAACATCTCTAGAAAGTGCTTTTCTCATATCTGAAAATAAATATTATTTTTATATTTTTTTATTTAACAAATAAATTTCAAGAATTTTGATCCTGCAAATGATTTTTTATCAACATTCAAAAAAAAAAATGTTAATGATAATATAAAACATTTGGTATCTATTATTATTATTATTATTTTTTTTTTTGAAATACAATAAAATATCAAAATTTGTTTGAAGAGAAATAATTATTTTACAAGTGAATATTGAATGTTGTAAACATTTAAACTTGAAATTCTCATAACCAATTGATGTGGTTTTCGAGTATTTTTTTTTCATAGATGAGTTGAAAAACTAATAAAGAATAGTTTATTTAATTTTTAAATATTAGGTATAAAAACAAAAATGTTTATGAATTTTTTCAAAAGTTTATAGTGTTTAAATGTTTATAAAAAAATATTATGACTATAGATTTTCCAAATTTTTAACTAAGAAATTATCAACTTATGAGATTTGTATTACATTTTCAAGCATTTCTATAGTCAATTCATGTTTAGAAGGGACCCAGGTGGCGACTAGTTCACAAAGACACACCCATGCGTAGAAAACGACCGCCTGGGTCGCTTTTAAACGTGAATTGACTATATTCAGTGAATTAATTATCCAAAAAAAGGAAAATTTCTCATATCTATAAATAACTCAAAAACAAAAAATATTTTGAAAATGTTATAAATAAAAAACCATAAAATAAACATTTGGTGAACATTTTATGTATAAAGTTATTCATTTTCTAGTTACTCAAAAAAATAGTCAAGATATTTTGTCAAAAATTACACTTACATAAAAAAATCTCATTTTTCCTTCATTTTTTATTTTTTTCTTCAATTATAAAAGTAATTACTGGTAAATTTAAAATTTGACCTCTTTAATGTACATACTAGATCCAATCCAATTTTATATCCAAAACCACCATTATTTTTAAAAATTGAATCGAATAATTTTATCAACAACTTATCATGTACACACACAAAAAAAAAAACAATTAATGATAAAATGAATACATCATTAATTTAAGCAGAGCACTTAGAATCTAAAATATGTACCATATGCATCTTCATCAGGATCTCCGGAATAATATTCTAATACGGTACGATACACTGTATATCCTAAGCTCTTATACATTGAAATAGCAACTGTATTGCTAACACGCACATATAGATCAACAAACCATGCATCTTTTCTGAAAAACATTAGAAAATTAGAAAATGTAAATAAAGTGTTAAATATAAATTTACTTTTCCGAAATTTCTTCTAGCCAGTTCATTAATACACCAGCAACACCTAATCTTCTGTATTCTGGGGCAACAGTTAATGCAGTTACATGACCATGCCAACTATCTGGCTGTCCTTCAGATTTTCCCATAACTAAATACAATTTACATTTTTATATATATGCATACATTGTATCATTTATTAATATGAAACAGTGTATATTAGTATATTATAGAGATATTAATGCTTATTAGACTAAATAAAAAACTTACTATAACCCATAATCTCTCCAGTAGGAGATTCAGCAACTTGAAAATATTCTGGCCAATGTGCAAGATATTGCATATAAAATGGTATTGCATACTGTATTATGTATATGTTAAGTTTAAATTTTATGGTATCAATTATTATCTTTTGGATAATGATTGTTTAAAATCAAATTATATACAACAGCAAATAAATAAACAAACAAAATACCCAAATATTAGTATAAAAACTTAGTAAATACATTAATAAAAATTAATTCAATGTGAATTGTGTTAAAAATATGATAACACTGAGATTTACCTATTTATTATTGAATAGTACAGAACTTGAATAAATTATAATAATACCTATCCATACTGAATAACTTATGTATTTCTATTTTTTTAGAACTTGTGTAAAGTATGTTTAAAAAGGATACAGTCTCTGTAAGTGTATCTAAATTTCTGAAATAACAACATAGATTAAAAAGTTAATTCAATAATTAGTAGCTAAAAGTATAATAACTAAAATTAAAGTTTAAATAGTAAATATATCAAATCTAAATAGGTCACATAGTACTTTTCAATTAAAAATTTAGTTTCTAAAATAAATATGGCATAGGTCAAATATAAGCGCTTATGTTATGCACACTATACGCCGATTTCTAAATAATGCTCATATTATTTTTGTTAAATACATAGGAATATTTTTTACGAGAAGAAGATACCAATTTTATTGAAAATGCAACTGAGGAATTTGGATAAAACCGAGGTATCAACAGTAATTATTTAAAAAATAGGTATTTATTTTATTTTAATGTAAAATAAAATATTTAAAATACCATTGAATTTTTTTGAAATTGTATTCTTTTCTTTAACACGTTGACTGCCATGCGGCCACAAGAATATTTATCATGGGTACGCCAAGGACAATTTTCAGTGTCATTATAAATTTTTACTCGGGCTTGTACTTATTTTATTGTTTTCAGAGCATAATATTTAAATGCAAACAATATGAAAAATATGTTACCTGTATTATCAATTTATCAAGTGTTAAAACATTAATAAAATATTAATTTCAAAAGTTTTCTACAGACAATTTTTTATTATTACTTTTATACTTAATGATAATAATCATGTATCATAAAAAAAGAAATCATTACGCCTGTCGGTTTTTAACATTTATACAATAAGTTTTAATGGATTTAAATCAGTGATTTTTATTAAATAAATTCAAACATAATATCTTGTTTATATGAAAATATTAATTCTTACAAGAATTATGAATATTTTATTTATTTATAAAAATTGGTATTAGTTTAAATAGTTTCTGTTTTAGTACTAGATTTTTATAAAAACGGTTATTTATAATCTTGAATTTAATTTACATTTTTTTTAATCCGGGTTTAATAGCTTATTATTTTGGTTGTGTTTATGATATTGTAAAATAAAAAAAAACCCTAGTTTTTAATCAGTTTTAAAAAAACAAGTTACAAGCTTTGATTGATAGTGACAAAAATTTGATTAAATATTTGTTGTTATTATAATGATGAAAATGGAAGAAAGCTTAATTAAATAATTGAGAATTACAAGTTGTGATTACTATAAGGTCATTGTTTAAAAATTATTTCAATTAACAACCACTTACACATTATTGAATTTAAATAAATCATCACAATTAAATGGTCGTAATGTTGTCATTTTGTTGTCAATGGCGACTATTTAATGTTTAAAAACTGAAAAATTAATACAAAATGTCAAATGAACTATACATTTATTAATAAATAGTAATGAAGTAAGTAAGAAACATTATAAAAAAATATATGTAGTATGTACCTATATAAAAATAATATACAACTGTTAGTTAATTAATTTTTTTTTTTATGATAACATTTATCAAAAATAATATGACCGTGTCTATAGAATGTGGTTTATAACAACCATAGATAATAATTTTATAACCTTGGTTAAACATTAGGTTATTTACCCAATTTTCAGGCGGTTTTTCTATTCGGATATCATTATCTACCTTCTACATGTGCATGACTATGAAAATATCGAAAACATGATAGTGGAAAATTAGTTAAAAAGTTATATTATACTCATATAAGTCATAATATAATTACAATAACATCAATCAAATCACATCGTTTGTAGTTACATTTACCTTTTTGAATTAAAAATGGCATTAAACTACAGTTCTATCGACGATGACGGTGCTTTTTCATTCAGGAATCTTGAAAGGTAAATCTGTTAAATTTTCTATTAATAATATAGACATTACTACTTTAAAAATACGTATCTTATATTGGGCAATTAAGGATTTATTTTTCATAATTGTATGTGATTTAAGTAAGACCCTTATTTAATTTTGACTACACTAAAGTTTTAAGAACTAAACACTAAATAGTTAATTATTATTTGTTGCCAATAAAATATTATATTAGTACCTTGTAGAGAATTTAAATTATTTTACTCTTAATAAATATTTAAAGCAAGTATGTGCTATGTTGTCATTATTTTATAATGTTTGAACAAATATCTAGTCAGAGATAGTTAAATTAATAATAATATTTCATTTAAATTTAAATTTATACCACAAAAATCTTATGTAGTAAATTTTAAAATATTCAATTATTTATTATATCATTCATTTATTGTTAATTTATAATTTTGAGATGGTGTAATGAATAAATAAATAAATAAAAGTTATTTAAAAGTATCACCCAATTTCATATCTTTAATTTTATTATTATATTTATATTAAAATAGCTTTTATTTAATATTTTACATAGACACCTTAAGTGGAATTAGTAGAAAACTACCAAAATAATCCAATTAAAAGTATAATGTATAATTTAATTCAATTATAGTTAGATTAAATATATTATTTTAAATGTAGATTTATGTATGTTTGTGGTATGAGCTCTGGAAAGAGTGAACAATGTGCATACATGACTAATTGAATTTGTTCCTGGTTTAAATAATATTTTTATATCGATAACTAAGGCAATCAAATTATGTACTTAATTTAAAAGTTTTTATATTTGAATGTATAAATTTAACTTTTTATTTTTATTACCTGTACATATTACAAATGTAATTATTTTGTATAATAAATTATAATTTCCCATTTATTTTACATTTTTTCTGATTTTATAACATCATTTTCCAATTGTTTAATACATTTTATTAAATTTTTAATCTTTAGAAATGCAAAACTTGAAAAAATGGGACTAAAAATGCCTAGTTTTCGAAAAACAGGTACTACAATTGTAGGAGTGACTACTCGCGATTGTGTCATTTTAGCTGCAGATACACGTGCTACATCAGATACAATAGTCATGGAAAAAAATTGTGAAAAAATCCATTACATTGGCAAATATATGCAGTATGTTTATTTATAATTTATTAATGTCTTTTAGTTTTTAATATGGTAATATTTTAGTTGTTGTGGTGCTGGTACAGCAGCAGACACTATGCAAGTTACACGTATGGTATCTGCCAATGTTTCCTTGCAGGCATTCAAATTTCCTGATGAAATGGTTCCTGTTGCATTTGCTGCCAGGTCACTCCGTCAATACCTTTTCAAATACATGGTGATTTGATTTATATTTTATATTGTTTGTTCAATTTATTAATTTTTATGTTTGATTAAGGGTTATGTTTCAGCCGCATTAATTTTGGGTGGTATTGATAACAGTGGCTCACATTTATATTCCATTTACCCTCATGGTTCAATTGATAAATTACCTTATATATCTATGGGATCAGGAAGCATGGCAGCTATTTCAGAACTTGAAAGTCGCTGGAATGAAAATTTAACTGTAAGTAAAAAATCATTTTAATTTATAATTGATGTTTTAAATTCTTTAAATTCCCCATTAGGAAGAAGAAGGTATGAAACTGGCATGCGATGCTATTTTGGGTGGTGTATTTAATGATCTTGGATCTGGAAGTAATGTGGATCTATGTGTTATCAAAAAAGATGGAACTCGTATGCTCAGAAACTATTTGACACCTAATAAGAAGCCAGCAACGTAAGTTTTATTTTTATTTTACTATAATGTCTTCTAACTTATAAAGTTATAAATCATATTATGTACATTTATTTTAGTGCTAAATATGTTTATCCAACTGGTTTGACTAAAGTTTTGCACAAAAGTGAAATCAAATTCCAAATTGCTGAAGAAACTGTCATGGAAGTCGATTCTTAAATTTTTTTTTTTTAAATTTAAGTTTTAAGTATGAATAAGAATTATTTTGTATACATTTTCTTTTTCCGATAAAACTGTTTTTAAATTGGTATTGGTGTCAACATTTTATTTATGTAAAATACAATGTAACAAAAAAAAATATATTAAAAATTATGCTTTATGAAAATATTAATAAATTTTTGATTTTGGTACATTTTAAGACATGTATTTAAATGGAATCAAGTAAATAAAATAAAAAGCTGACTGGTATAACATTTTTCTAATAATTAATACAGTTATACATATATATTAAAGTTTGATGACTAAGGGCTGACGTGTTTCATATTTATTAACATTATTAAAAATATAAATTTTAGGCAATCATTAACATGTTTTTGCAGTTTATAAATTCTAATATTAATAACTTACATAATATCCATTTCTTTTCATATATATATAGTATATAATCAAATTTAAAACATTTTATTTTCCCCGAGTTATTAATATAGTAATAATAAAATAATAATAATATTTTTAAATCATCCATAAATCTAGTATTACTCAGTAGTACAATGAGTCATCATTAATATAAATTATCTGAACAAAAACATATTTTAATAAGAATAAAGATGTTTTGAAGATAATTTGTGCATACCGTACATAATATATTTACATGGCATATGAGGAAATAACAAACTGCGAGTTGAAAAACGTTAACATTAGATTTATGGCTTAAATTGTGAAATTGTGCAAGCAAATCCAAGATCAGTCATTCGACATGGTCATCATATTTCCCTTCTAATCATTGTGAAGCTGACCAGTTTTATAGGAGTAATAGGACTGATTACTGACTCAATTTTCAGTATTTGAAGATACTATCGGTTTAAGATAAAATCAAAACTTACCAACAACTAATACGGCAACAAATACGTGGAAAAAAATAGAAATGCACGCCAACGTACTACTAATATATAATTAGGTGCCTCAAATGCTTGTGATGGAAATTTAAAAATAAATATGTTCATACATACACATATATTTGTACATTTTTTATACCATATACCTTGTTTAATGAGTTGTACTTATAAAAACCTCTGTTTATCTAAATGAAAATGCTTCAAGAGTTAGGACAGTTTAATATATACATAAATCTATAACAAATAATTTTATTGCAATATAATAATTATTTTTATTGTAATCCAATACTTATTTAACAAATATTTCTGAATGAGATTCAAAGAAATTAATTAAACTTAAAATAACATCTTTTAATCCAATAGTTTCAATGTTTGCATTAAAGCTCACATATATTGGGATTGACATTTTCAAACTTTTTGATAGTGTGTTAGCTATTGATTCAGATCTACTATCAGGGTCTGTGCTAAAAATAGCACTAGATATTGTATCCGTGCTATTTCTTTGTGTCATAGCAACAGATAAGCATGAAAACGTATTATCTTGACTAATAACAATAAAAAAACAATTATCAAAACACAATATTTGGTTATATAAGGTGACACCTAATACTTCTGATGTAAATAAAAACTTTTTAGTTTTTGGTTGAACATATTCTATAGTGGCAATCTCAAGATGTTTTTCAGGAATCTCCATTCTTAAAATATACTGTAAAAAATAATCAACAAATTTTACCAATGAATAATACATTAATATATTTTTAATACTACAACTTAATACTAAATGGTAAATAACTTAAAAATCAATAAATATTATCGAATGTTTCTTGGAAATCTCACTGCTGTTATGTCGAATAAAATAAAAGTAAATTATATCATATCAACGTAAACTTAATTTATGAAATAAATTATCAATTAGCAAACCAAATAGAAATTAATAAATGAATGTTAATTACTTAGTTATGGTTGATAGTAGAATGCCTTCACCATTAATTTTAATTTCATACAATTTGTATTTTAATTTTCTAATAAAACATCATAAAACTTATTTTCAATCGTTCAAATTCAATGTTAGTTAAAGACTGGGTAGTTGCTAGTTGATAATATTGATATGGATAATAATTGTTATCTGTGCTGTTACTCGTTTGTCGCAAACAGCAAGCGTCATAGTGGCGTACTGGCAATACTGGCATTGAACTCATTGAAGTACTGAACAGTGTTGTATTATCAACAACCATCAAAATACCATGAGCTGTAGTAAGTTCCATCCAGTTTACTACCACTACTACCAGTTACAACCACGGTGTTAAGATATACGTCTTAGTCCGTCCTTCAAAATACGTTCTTACAAAGTTATTGTAACGTTTATTATTTATATAGGATCGGTTTATTGATTTATGAAATATTTTATTCAATTGACTATAATTTGAGTATTTGATAGTCAAGAATTATAACAATATTACAAAAGTATCTACATTATAACAAATGCAAAACTATTTATATGTTCTTAAATACTTGATTATATTTATTTAATTTATTACTTCTTATTCAATAATTACCATTTACCCATATTATGGTATCTACTCTAATAACTGTCTAAAACACTATAACAATAATGGTAATAATATTCCTACATATAGCCTATAATTATAAATATATAATACCTATGTATTAGTATAGCAATCACGTAAACAAATAAAAAAATTCGGTGTGAGGGGGGTTGGGGTGTTCAACCCCAACCCCCCCTGTATACGTGCCTGATTAGTAGGTAGTTATAGTAGTTAGAAATGTTAGAACTTTGACAGTTTTGATAAATTTTTTTGTTTTTTTTTTTCAGAGTCATATTTACACAAAGACATTATAGATATATTTTGTCCAGAGCCCATACAGATCAGGGTTCGTGTACTAGATTTAATTATTTAAAAGTTAAAATAATATTATAATAAATAAAAATTAGTATATTATACTTTTTACAAAAATTCAAGATTTGATTAACAACATAAGAGTTATTTATTAGTTATACTAATTATACTATTATTATATTCAATTAGTCATAAATTAAGCTGAAAATTATTATGTATTAATAATAATATAATATTTAAATTTTCAGTATTAGTATTATTAGTATCTTAAAAATTACTTAAAATTATTGCAGGTACAAATAATTTATCATGGTTTTTAAAATATTAGCATTGTATTTTATAAATTGTATTTATTATTATATAGAAGATACTGTAATATGTTTATTTCAGTTAAAAAATTATCGTAATCGAGGCATAATAATTTTTTCTGTGAGGCTTATTACCTCATTGGTTTTTCTACAAAAAAGGTGTAGGTACCTACTCTCCAACAACCTTATCTGGCAACTGGTAAAAAAAATATGCTGTTGTGATGAATCGTAGACATATAATTGCAACAATCAAGTTGATTTTTAAATTATTTTAATATACCTTATACATCTTAATCAAATATGAGTTACCTATTATAATAATAAATTATAGGAATAGCATAGATAAATATAATTGAAAAGTTCCGATTTTTCTCTTTATATTTCTAATGAAGGAAAAAATTACATTTATAGATATGTAAAAATTACAATCCATTTCAATATTTGTTGGATGTCTGTTATTTGATCTAAGATCTAATCAAAAAGTACATATATTTAAGATTTCAGTTATCCGTGCGAAGATACAGGTTTAAAAATATAAATCTGTCTACAAAGTGGCCAAAAATATTGTAACAATAAAATTATAGAAAGCATAAATTAAATAAGCATAAGCATATATAGATTTATAGGTACAAATTATTATACTTATAAGTTATAGTCAGAGCCCAACTTAGGAAATATGGGCCCGGGGCAATATAATTTTAGGGGCTTTAAATATTTGTTAAATGTAATTTAAAAAAGAGTGAACATTAAAATAGCATATTTGTATTAGCGAACAAAATGTTTATTTACAGAACATAAATTAATTTTAATACTTGTGTAATATCTAAATATAATTATTAGCTGCATCTATACTTCTATATACAGTTATAATAATGTCAGTACAAATGAAAAATATTAAAGTTTACTGATATACATGATGCAAGTATCCAACGTAAGTAATATTATAATCATACAATTTCACAGTGCTACTTTAATATTTAATCATCAACTAGGGCCCGGGGCCCAAATAATATCGGTAAGTTATAAGTTGGGCTCTGCTTTTTACGATTTTATGGTATTTTTAACATATAAGATGACACGAAAATACGTGAATGTATAGTCTAGCTGGCAGTCAATATCATACTATTTATTTACAATATATATCTATATATTCTATATAGGTAAGTACACATGTGGGTATTAATAAGAATATCGTGAATATCGGATTTGGCCATTGATAATAATATAGATATTATATATATATGTTTTTTTTTTGAAAAACATAAATTTAAAACTATTGTAATATGTTTGATGTTTCCTCTTGTCAAAATATAAATGAACTCTGGAAATAAAATAAGAGACAGATGATCCTAAGCCTAATATTAACCTCGATAATTGATACCTACATTGAATTCATATTCCGCACTGCTTCAGTATAACGATAAAATATAAGGAAAAAATTCTATACGAGTGTTCTTGGTTATAATTTTCTTACACCAGTACAGTTATTGATTTAGTTGGATTTTTTTCTATGTATCTATACGGCTATACAAAAGAATAAACTAAAAGAAGAATTAGTATTATACACGTGTGAGTAATAATATAAGTATTTTTACATATAATATGTATATTGTATATATTATAACTGTGTAAATACAATATATATCATAACATTTAAAAAATAAAAATAAATTACTAAATTATTTATAGTTTACATCTTGCAGCATATGTACGTATCATATAATGACATAGGTCATAGGTAATCTATAAAATCATTACATGGAATAAATACGCATGATGATATTTAGAAGATTTCACGCTCCCCTATGTGTTGTAAAGTTATCTCCTTTTTACAAACGGACAACATAGTAAATTAGCATTCAGTAGGTTCCAATTTCATGTTATTGTTACCTTAAATATTAGAGTGAATTAATTAATGAATACTATTTAACTATAAGGTACTTATATGGCTATATATATTAATGCAAGGTCGGTAAACTTATTACACATACAATTTACAGAAAAAATTACATTTTACTAAAGTTATTTTACCGGATAAATTTTCTTTATCGTTGTTAAAACCGAGTGACTCTTCATCTAAAATATTTTTACAAGCATAATAATTAAAATTTAGGTACCTACTAATGTACTATTTTGGTAGTATTTTTAAGAATTTGTACAATATGTACATTATACTGTATTTATAATCTTTTTACTCATTTTTAAAAGGTGGACACTGAATTAAATATATGTGATAAATATAAAATAATATTATTATTATTATTATTATACTTATTTTTAACAAGATTTAAATTTTAGAATATATTTAAAACTTATATATTTTATAATTATATACATTTATACATTTCCTTTATTTAATATATATTTTATATTGTTATCAATGATCGATGATCATACATTCATACTACAATAATGATGTAAATTATAAATTATAATTTAATGTTTTATGGGGTGTCCCATAAAGTGCGCAACTTTTGAATCTGCCGCCATTTTTTAAATATTTTGTTTGCAGCCCTGTTTTTATCGTTTTTAGTATCTACTATTACTCCGATTTAATTTAAATATTGAATGTAAATATATAAAAATAAATACATTTTGATTGATACATAACTGTATTATTAACTTTTTAAAGTTGCGCACTTTATGGGACACCCTAACTATTAATCACGGTATATTATAATTTATTTATGTATAACATACCGTGTTATTAATTAATGTCAGCATAAACTGTTTCAGGCAAAACTGTATAAAGTATAACTATATTAATAATAATATTGTAATATTATTTATAATTATCATGGAAATTTGAAACCTAGCTAGGTATAACAAAGAGATATTTATATTTTGTTGAAAAACTTATTTTTTAAGAATTTTAATTTTATTGGTACTATTGTGTTATAATAATATACCTTATTTATTTTCTGCCCAGAAATAAAAGATATGAATATACAAATATTACACAATCTATATTTATTTAATTAATTCTAATGTGTTCACAGTAAAATAATATGAGTAATTTATTATTGATAATAAGTTTATTTTTATTATTATAATTATTACCAAAAAAAAAAAAACGCTTTATATGCATTACAATTGACAAGCTCCTCTCAATATAACCATTGCACACATAATGTTTGGACATATTATTATGTTCTAAGTTCCAAGTAATAATACATAATTAACATAATCAGTTATATTATAATTTCTCTAATTGTATAAATAAGAATCTGAAATAAATAAATTGTTATTCATTAGTAACACTATAACAGTTAATAATAGTTAGATACATATCTATTGTTCATATAATTTATAATAATAAAAAAAATAGATTTGTTGTCTAACACTCTCACGAGGGGTCAGAACAATATACGAGTACGTTCGGATAACCGCATATTTATTAAAGATTTTATCAGCTATTGGGTGATGAATGATTATTGGCTATACTTATATTTGTATGAAAATGTCACCTGTATTATTAAAATAATAATAATTGTAATAAAATACATTTCCAATTATATGTACGGACCACGGGGAATAACAATTGCTTAAAATGCAATTATTTCAAACCCCAAGTCAGTCTTTTATTAATTTAGTAATTTAGACGCTATATTATTTAATTTATAAATTCAACGACAACATAAAACAACATAAATCTACTTTTAATAATAATTTATTTCATGCGTAGTTTGAATATGTAAATTATAAATATAGAAGTATTCTAAATTAAAATTACATCATATCGCGTGTAGAACGTCATTAATAATTTATAATCAATCAAGTTAAGCGTTATTCATTATACTTTTTTTTAGATGATCTACCATTTTTAAGCTAAAATTATTTATATTACATACTATACTACTTAATACCTCCTTTCCCAAATAATTCAAAATTGCATCATGAAACTGTCAGAAATTCGTATTTTCATATATTTCGTATCCTGGTAAAAATTATGATTTTTTAAAAAATGTATTAATATAATCATGTAGGTATAGCCATAGCCATGAGCCCATGTACATGCAGCAAGATATATATTATAGTTTTAAAATTCACATTATACATTTATATATATAGTTCATCATTCATAAAATGCGAAAATGAAATAGCTATAGGTACATGGAATCCGCCAGCAAAAGATCATGCACAAATCCACATTGATTTTTATTTTTCGAATTAAAAAGATGCCATTTCCGTGAAAATTCAAACCTATAGTTATAAAATTAGCAAGACTCCTTTTCTCGCAAAATCAAAATTACTTAAAATAGCTAGCAATATATAGATATTTATGGTACCTGTATGGTAGGTATATTTCTATTATTTTATTTAAAATTCTAGCCCATTAATTTGTATATAAGCGTTTAGAGTTATTATACATAGCACATAAGAAATGTTATGTATCTTTGGGAGTATAATACCCTCGAGTAATTGATTGAAACACCGCGTCTGCACCTGTACCTGTACTAATAATAATATAGATAATATGATGGCTTTATTTTTGAATCAAAGCCAATATTTCTAATATACTATAGTACTTTATCCATGTACATAATATAATCATTATATTTATCATATAAGATATAACTAGGTGTAATATATATTATAAATTCATTTTATTAATATTATATTCACTAACAGTTAACGTTCACGTGCAATTGTGCATGTGAAAAGGAGTAGTGGTATAGAAGATATGTATTTTTGTATTTGTGTACACCATAATATATGCAAATATAATAATAATATATACATGATACAGGTGTGCGCGTGCGAATATAATCCGACATTGCGGAACGGAGCCAACCGTACGCGGAGCTCCGCCCACGTTGCGAAATGATAAAATAGAATAATATAATATACAAGAACGAAATACGTGCTTGTGTAATATTTAATCCTTCCCACTGCGTGATATAGTGACCGCCTTTGTTTTTGTACATAATATTATATGTGTAGCGTATAATATATGTATGATTGCATAAACATACATATACTGCAGTATATAATGGTATATAGGTATAATGGTACCTATTATTCGCACTGCGTTCTCGTATCGCCCTAATATATTTATTTATTCTTATATAAATTTATTTATTTCTCCGGTCGTATTTCTATTTTTTCATTTTACGTCCAAATAAAATAGAAAAACTTAAACTGTGGAATACAAAATTAAATTTTTATTAAGCCGCATCGTGAGGTTTTACTACAGTAGTCAGTAATAGTATACACCGCGATGTATCATCAATCATCACCATGGAAATATGACAACTTAACATTAAAATTACATTTGAATGTATCTGATCATAATGATACACTACACATACTTATATAATATATTAATATCCCATTCTAGTCATTGTTAGTTATTTACTTATATATATAATAAAAATTATGATATATACGTTCAATTATTTATTTAAAAACTCTACTGAGTACTGACTTTTAGCATTTATATTTTATATTTACACACAGTTTGTAAATTTGCAATATTTTATATTTTTCTAAACTATAGGTATTTACTGTACTGTTTGTTTTTCTATATTTTGCTTTCTCTAATTTGTGTTCAAATATAACATAATTAGCCCATAATAATATACACAATACTTAAAAATAACGATATAGGTACCTACGTGCGAGTGTCTATTATAGCCGCGAATATATAGACATAAGAAACAAATTATATTATCTCCATTCTCCTTTGTTAGTTACATCACCATAAAAATTAAAAAAATTAGACCACGAGTAAAAATGATTAAAATATAATATATAAGTAACAATATTCTGTGAGTAGTATTTTATCAGAGATTGAATACCATATAGAAGATAATCTTTTACCAATTTCCTAATATTATTTTTCTATCAACTATAGTTACTAGTTTAATAAACTAATAATATTGGATTATAGATAATAATACAATATTTTGTTCAATTGCGATCTAAAAATTCACATGATAAACAACAATAATAAGGAATATTGAGATACCTACGCAGAGCCGTGCCGTGAAGGTGGGCCTAGAGGGGCATGGTTTAAAGGGGCGCCAAAAAAATTGAAATGCATAATGATAAATAAAATAGGAGGCGAATATTTTTAATTTTGCACTGGGCGCCAAATTTTAACGGCACGGCTCTGTACCTATACGACCTACATCAATAAGATTATTTAGTCCAATTAGTGAAAATTAGATAGACAATTTAGTTTAATCGTGGTCTACTAATAATATATTGTGGGAATTTAAAATGTATCATATATTTGGTGGCTTTTCTTTATCATTTTACGATTACGTAGAAGATATGTCGTCACCTCATTGTATGAAATATACTTTGTACATACAACATACATACTGCAAAGTCGTCTTGCGTTTCAAAATTTAGAGGAATCGTGTTAAGTGGAATTTTATATTTTTAAATTGTTTGGTTTCAAACACACAGGCCAGAGAAACACAAATAATTCCAACTCCTAAGGCTATACATTGTGTTGGTTTTTAAAATATATTCCCTGTGGCGCATTTTCTTGGTACCATAACCTTATATCCCTGTTGCAGAGGTCCCGTAGACTATTGTATTACTAAGAAGATACCTATAATGGCTATAATACCTACCTATTTAACTATACATAAGAGCATTACTCCTCACACGTGTTCTCCGCGTGCGATTATGTCGAATTGTAGTATAATATAATGTAAAAACGACATTTATTTTTAAATTTGTAACGCATAATACACTTATGATTTTCGTTTTATTCTTCAATTTTTTTTCTTTTTACGTTTTACACATCATATATATTATGTACATTAAACACTTCTATCCAATCGACAGTAAACGAGCTTCAATATAAAAAATATTACCAAATAAAAAACAATCCAAAAAATGTTGAATTTATATATTTTAAAATAAGTTATTTTAATTTAAAATATCTAATACTCTACTAACAAATTTATTATTCGATTTTTTATACATATTTAAAATATTATCTAAATATTTTTTAAAACATGCTATATATATTAAGATCAAAATAGTTACCTACCTATAATTATAAATGATGTAAATTGTATTTAAAGAAATTAATTTCTGAATAGCTTATTGTAGGTACCAACCTATATATTGTGCATTTTTAATTTATACGTTTTAATTTTAAGACGTGTAAATTAAAAATGATAAATAGTTGTACATAGAAGTGTATATATTTTATTTTGTGTATTCGATTGTTTAACTTCCTTAACATCTGGAGTAGGCTGCAGCAAGATACAACTGTACCTTGCCACCACCTTAAAAGCAAACTATGCATGCAATATTATATGAACATTATGAACTATATAAATAATAGCCCATATTCCTGATTGTGTATATATAAAAATAAAATTAACAGAAATGTGACTATAAAGTGGCAAAAACACGAAACTGAAAATAAAAATGTATTTGTAATTAATCTTGTTATGATTTTCTCAAGAGTAATATAATACTGATAGTTAATAAGATGCGAGTCTAATAAGTATTAGGTACGTACTTATTAGCAACTTTAATTCTGTATTCATAAATTATGGACTAATTTTAAGTTAATATTATGTTCATTGTTAAACAAAATTTCCAACTGTATGTACACCATCATGACTATACATGTACATATATATATATTAACAGGTAGGTACCTAAAATACCAATAATTATTATTACATAATATAATGTTTTTGTAATATTATTGTATTTTTTAATAATTTAATTTTTATTAAACTACATTTTTGAAGTCAATAAAATATTATACTTTAAATTAATGATGTTTTGATGTGACAACTGACAATAATCATAAAGGAATTATTTAACAAACTTCACAACAATAAATAGAAGGGTTAGGTTGATTACTTACTATACATATCTATAGTTTATGCTTATTTCTACTATAATATTGAACTTACATCAAAAACATGGTTAAGAATCAGAATTACTTACCGCAATAGACTTACGTGTAGTTTATAGACTTGCTGCGAAAGTGTGACACTTTTAAACATAGATGCATAGTAGTAGTGTTCAACTGTCCATCCCCCTTTGCATTTTTTTTATATACACATAGGCATATACATTTGTAATGTAACTCCCACTCCCACGTAGCCATCATTGGAAATATATATCTGTGTATGCTATACTATAGTACAACGTAATTAACATATTAACGTTTTTATCTAATAAAAGTCAAATCAAACCAAACATTCGTTACATCCGGTGTTTTTATTAAAATAATTTTATTTACCTCTTTTCACTATATCTACGGAATTGACCTGATGACACTCCTGTCACTCTGCACTACGATTATTTATAATATGTTTTCCGTGATCAAAGCGAACAATAAAAATATGAAAATAAAAATTATCTTAAACGCTGTTCAGTCGAGATGGTATGTTAAATATCACGTCTTCTATATGACTATATAATAAATATACACTTTACAATCAAACAGACACTATTGCGGTATCGTTGCATAATACGAAATATTCAAGTAGGATGAGTATATATATACGCGTTGTGATGATCAAAACAAGACCAAAACCGAGTTTTTCGAAATCTTGGTCTTGGTCTTGCGTAAGACTCTTGCTATTTTCACAATATATAAAAAAAAATTTAATATATGTTATAGATGCGTGTAGATTTTTTGCTACGATCTCTAAGATGAAATTTAAGTGCAATATTTATATACTATATTAATAATTCAATCATTAGCTTCTTCATGCATGTAATATCATATTATAATACCACTATAAATACCACCGATAAAAATATTTGTATAAGATCGAGAATCGTAGTTGCAATGTTATTAGTGTTTTTGACGTTTTTGTATGTTGTACATGCTATATATTGTATAGCTGACACTAATTTAGGTACACAATGTTCAGTACAACAGTACGGAAATATCACACAAACCACGAACGAAAATAAAAACGTAGGTACGATCTAAATGATACGTAGTCCATATTGACTTTAAGTAATTATTATATTATAGTATATTCAATTCAAAATATAGAGGTGTATTATGGACATAAATATTTCTATTAGCAGGATAACTTTCGACTGCTAATTAGTATGAAACATTATTTTGTAATATTAATTCAAATTATTTCTAATCATTTTTTTAAATAATTCGCCATTTTCTTGAATACTGATCACATTTAATAACGATACAAATAATTTCTTATTATTTTCGTTGTACATCATTACTTATTAGTTAATGAAATTTAGATACAATAATGTGTTTTCGGAGAAAAAAATTTGCAAGAGTATTGCACTGTTGGTCTTGTTATAGTCTTGGTCTTGCTGCGTCGGTATTGTTTTGGTGTTGGTCTTGCAAACCTAATCTTGGTCTTGATCTTACTAGTACCAGTACCATATTGGTCTTGATCTTGTAGCAAGAGTCTTAATAGGCGCCGTGTACAAGGGGGAAGGGGTGGCAAGAGGGCTTACGCGTTTATGAGATTTTTCAGATGATGCTCGACTACTTAGGATTTTTATTTAAAAAAAACATTTATAATATGTGTAACGTATAAAGTATATCTATAAAATATTAAAATATTTTCTATTTAATTAATAAAACATGACAAAATGAAATGATTATACAAGCCAATTTATTGACAATTCTCAAGTACGAAAAAATACATTTACTAAATAAAACATAAAGTGGAAATTTTTAATATTGTTGCTTTTGTCTTATGATAAAAAAATATTAATATGATCTATGAGTACCTACGTAGATATATCATACAATTATTTATATTATTTAATTTTCCAAAAGCTTATTTTGAGATTTAGGGAGGAAGCGTAGCTTCCAAGGTCCATCTTAGTATCCACGCTTGAGTTAGTGAGTCACATGGTAATTTAAAAACCTGGCGTCTCTGTGGTAAGTTTTTAAAGACTTTATTCGAGTCAGGTGTATTGGTGTATATAAAAAAACAATTAATCGAATTTATTTCGATTTTTAATGTGGATAAATAAGATTATAGGTTACAACTTAAAACTTATAGCTAGTATATTGTACCTAGTAATCACTAATCACTAATCAATATGGTCATTCAGTCATTGGATTATAACGATCATCCATATATAGAAGATAGTACTATTCAATACGAGGTTACAACGATACCTACTCAAGTGATTCGAAAGCTTTTATATAAATTAGTATGAGTTAAGGTATAAGCAGGCACGTATCCAGTGGGGGTCCACGGGGTCTGGACCCACGAAATTTTTATGCACCGGCACATAAAATCATTATCCTTATTATTTAAATTAAAATAAAATACGTGTTATTCAAAAAAATGTTACTGTGTTGTGATACAAAAATAAACCACTATAGAACGGTTAAAACAAAACAATGTTGTTTTGTCATCAATTGCCAAAATTTGCCTTAGATGAAAATGTTTCAAAACTTAAAAATTTTAAACATATTTTACGAAGATCGTACATCTGAAAAAGTGGTTTGTTCTGAATTTTTATTACGGTGTGAAAAATGGGTAAATGTAGAAAAAAACCCACTGAAATGATGGATATTTTGGATGCATGTGATGCAAAGTTTTACCCAAACATACATTTTTTATTGAAAATCTTGGCAACACTACCAGTTTCTACAACAGCAGTTGAACGCTCATTTTCAACACTAAAACGTTTAAAAACATTGCTTCATAACAAAATTGGAAATGAGCATTTAACGGGACTTGCTCTTTTGTCAGTACATTGGAAAGTGTCTATCTCTACAGACGAAGTGTTGGATGTAATGGCTCAAAAAAACAGAAAATTAATATTATAGACCTCATTACATCAGTTGAAAATTTTAAATAATAATAGATTGTATTTTGTATTGTAACTAAAATTAATAATAATTATATAAATATAAATAAATAATTAAATAAAAATTAAACTAACATTTATTTCGACCCCCTCCCAAAAAAAAAAAAAAAAAACAAAATCCTGGCTACGTGCCTGGGTATAAGAACAGATTAATAACTTAAATAAATATTGTAACGGTTTGTCAGCTATATTAGATATAGCTGTTCAAAACTCAGTAGTATATAGCGACATATAGTATGTACAATGATTACATAATATACTCGTTATTCGTATACATACAAAAATAATGTTCAATAAAACGCTATGTATAAGGAAATGTAATTATAGTTATATACGGGACACAAACACTGCAGATTGTCTGGCTACAGCTGCAGAGTGCTTCAGTGCCTCTACTAATTTATGCCTATTGGCTATTGCTGAATTACTTTCGACCCTTAGTGCAGTGGCAGATACGAGGGGGGATGATGGGTTGGTCGCTCCTCTCGGGCCGTATTTTTTACGTTATTTTTATATTATAAAATTGAGCTGAAAGCTGAAAGCTGATATTTTTATATTTTTGATACTACTAAGTACTAATAACACATAGAGCACTAGATAGTTGGTGAAATAATACAAATAATTAGCCTCCAATAAATTACAGGTTATATAAAAATAGGTAATTTAATTCTTAAAAACTCGCCCCTCCTTGAGTGACCTCTGGATCCGCTACTGCCTCAGAGAATTCATTAAAAAGAAACTTCTCAGCTTTTCAGAGTACCTTCTCTCATTTCCCTAAATTCGAAAACTAGCTCCTTGTATAGATTCTAGGCCTAACTCCTTAAAAAAAGAAAGACATAAAAGCCTCGGGAGATGCACATATAAACGCTCCTCGTCTCTAAACCCAACTAAGTATTATTCGGGCATCAAATGACAATGTATAAGTTGGCGAGAAATTTACTTTTTTCCAGAACAATATATAGATTTATAGGCCATTAATTCTTGTTTTTATTTGTAATTTTATTTTGTTAACGATATAAATGTAAAGCTGTTCTGCCATGTAAAAATGGATGATATAAGAATTTAATTTTCGTGCGATAGGTGTATAGATTACACACACGCACACACGCACACACACACACACACACACATACACATACACACATCGCACAACTATATATACATTTGGAATAATATTATTTTAACGTATACACACGCCGTGGTGTGACGACGGTTTTCTAACCCCGCGACAGTGATGGCGGTGTTTCAGTACCGCGTGAGATGGGTTAAGCGTAGCGTGTGTTTTAGCGCGCATTTTCGATCGGCCGCCGTCGCCCAAAGCCATAACGTGCACCGCGACTGCAGCAGCTACACACACACACACACACACTTCGTTATCCAGCTAAAAACGAGCGGGTCATGGTTTTTATTATTGTTGTACGCGTGAAAATCTCTCGTCCGGAATATTATGTACACGCACGTCGCGTGTATATATAAAATATAATACATATAACATAGTCTTCCGTCGGTTCGGCTCATCGCATTATCCGTATATTGTGGTCGTCGCGTCCTCCATTTCCTCCTACCCGTTCACATGTACATAATATACTCTCCCTAACCTACGACACGCCGCGCGCAAACAACATCGCGTTTGTACCGGGTGGGTATGTGTGTGTGTGTGTGTGTGTGTGTGTGTGTGTGGTGGGAGGAGAGGGATGCGGCGTTGACGCGCGGGCCAAGCAGAATATTGTGTTTGCCTCTGCCACATAATATTATATAATATCACGGGACGTGAAGAATCTCGAGAACGAAAATGGGAGGGAAAATAATAATATTAAAAACGTAATAACCAACGCGAGACGCCAACTGCAGTACGTGTACAATACGCGACGGCACCGGACGCCGGTTCCGCGATTTTCAGCGGTGACCGCCGACCGGCTCTGGTGTGACAGCACCCCGCTACGCACCACCATCACCGTTCGGCGCTTTCTCACAAACTTATTATATACATATGTATTATTACGGCTATTATAATAAAAATACCATATACATATATAATATATATATAAATATAAAATTTAGAATGATATTATACCATACGGCAATGCTGCTGCTGCTGCTGCTGCTGCTGTGACCGGCCCCCGCCGGATGGGAGTGATTTACGGTACGGGGCGCATGCGCAGTGCCCGTCCATTTTTCGGTTGGGGGATATGCCGCGCCGGCTCTCTCGCCTCCCCTCGCTCGCGCCGGGAAAAATGCCCCGTCGGCCGCGCGCGCACACAATGCTATAATAATAGTAATAATAATATATATATTTACCATTTACGCGTCACGTATAATATTATTATATTATATATTATACGCCACCCCGAGTGGCGCGCGCGCACGCACCCTAACCTAACACGACGCGTTTTTCGTGGAGGCCACAACATTTTTACCATACCACCGCCGCCGCCGCCGCCGCCACCACCAGACGAACCAGCCGAACGACGAAAACGTGCACCAACTGCGCCTGGTCTCGGTGCAGTACACGAACGCACATATTCGCGCGCGCACGCAGCTCACGAGGACCTCACACGCGGCACGCGCGCCATAATACATTTCTCAATACATTTATGGTATACAACTGTGACTATAGCGTTACTTCAATAACACATATTATATTACTAAACAATATTATAACCGTGACTTTTGATACGTAATTACACAAGACTGTGACACGAGTGTATCTGACGGACCTTATTTTTACTCTTCTTTTCGCCGTTGTCATAGAATATTGCGAGGGTACCATAACGGACGACCGTTAATATTGTTAACTACATACACTGGGTAATTACCAATAATAATAATTATAATACCACGCATACCGTCGATAATATAAGATACATCCAACGGTCGCTTTCCGATAATATTCATGTCTGGTTAATATCCAACCAATTTATAGGGATTAAGCAGCGAGCACCCATAACGATATAATATAATATGTTTACCTCGTGTATTAAAACTATGTGCATTATACTTGTGTTGTACGAACACGAGTCAACAAGGGTGGTAATACATGATATTATTATTGTATCGCGGTGACCAGTATAATAATATTAATGTGCGTATAGAGTTTTCTTGTCTTTCGTCCCGTTTTTCTCATAGCAACCGACGGCACTATAAAGTGTACGACCTGCAATTGTTCATATTACCTACATAACAATATGTGTACGTTAATAAAACTCGGTTAAACATTTATAAATCTGATCTATATTTACCTACATTTCACATTCTGCAGACCTGCAGTGGTTAGGTGTATCGCCGTCGTACCTCTCCTATATATTATAATATACTTGCACACACACCTAAAATGCTTGTTCATACCGCGAATGTATTTTAATATAATATATTGTTTTCTTCATTTGTATGCTTTTCTTGCAGGTGTCGAACGCTTCGAGTCACAAACCTGCACCGAAATGAGTGAAAACAATACGGAAAACAATCAACTATCGACGGCGCCTTCCAACGGTGGTGAGTAATTGTAGATAATGAGTTTATGAATTTACGTTTCAGACGGAAAACTAACAAATAGACGTGTGTTTTATATGAAATTAGATAATATAATATATATATTTTTATATACATTATATACAATCGCATATGTTATATTTACTGTATATACTTGTCCGGTTTATAATTAGTTATTTATGGTGGACCGAATTACTGATTGTGAAGCGTTAGTTCTTGAGTTTGGAATATACGCAATCAAAGTTTAATCACTTAAATGGTACGTACCTGTCATAATATATATAGATAGATTGATAAAAATATAATATTACACTTTCGCCGACCGCGATATGTGTACTACAAGTTTTCAGAACGGCGATATTAGCTATTTTTAGGCTATTTGTTTATGGCAGGATCTAGAGTTCTTTCGGTTTAAATCCGACTATTGCAGTTTTATCTTATCATAAATGCATGAGTCAATAAAACTATCATTGAATATTTGAATAGTATCTATGTATTTTCTATTTTGATGGTTCTAGTGGTTCTAGATATCCCACTGTTGGCGTTATTACGTATTATTTTAATTTATACTATAATATTATATAGGTATATATTAATTCATGATTAAATATTATGTACTGACGTATTAATATATCTAAATCGTTTTATTTAATACGATGCAATGTGATCGATAAATCTTAGTTTAATTTTAATTATACATAAATTAAGTGTTGCGTTGGTCTAATATAATCTAAAAAAATATACCTAGATAAATACATTTAGAAAACACTACATATACTTTAAGGTTATATAATGTAATATACAGATTGCAGGTGTATCTCGTTATTCCCCGTCTTTCAATATGAATTTACGATAGTACCTAATACAGTAATACCTAAATATAATATTATGTATAATATGTTATAACTGTATTTTGTGATTCGTGTTTAACATAAATATTTGAAAATTGTCCTTTGTAACATTTCGTTATCCGGCAGAGTATAGTCTTCAATTGAGCTGGCTGTTAAGAATTCGTTAATATAAAACACTGCAGTATATTACTATATTAATATTATATTATACATGTTATATATTATATATGTAAATACTCTAATAAAAAATAAAATTAAAAAATCTGGTGTTCATATTGTAGAATATTAAGAATATTTTATAGTATTTTTAGGTAACAGACAATGTTATATGCTTTGTCGGCCTAACTAGTTGGCGTTTAATGAAAATCATCCCTATCTATCTTTACAGTTGAATTAAAGCTAGTGTCTTATTATTATATTATATAATTCTTTTTTTGTCTTTCCGACCTATTATTGCGTATGATACAAACATGTATATTATGTGGGTATATCACTGCTTAAGAACTTTATATAATTATAATATATAATTTATGATATTTTCTCGGATATTTTAAAAATGTGTCCTGTTATAGATTTCACTTTTATAAAAATTAAACGATAAATATCATTATTGTGTTCGTCTAATACATGCCTGAATTAAAACTAAAAGGCTGAAAGTGTTAAAGCAAAGTATTATTTTAAGAATGTTATAATTAAGGCGTTATAGTCTTTTCAGTTATATCTAAAAGAATATTCACAATATAATATTGTATTAACAGAGTTTATGTGATATAATGCAAAAAATATTGATTCTACGTCAAATTAAGATTGGTATTGGAAAATATAATGTTTAAAACTCTCAACTTGACCACGGTTCAATATTTAATAAGAGTTGTAACTAAGAGTAATTTTCATATTAAACATTTTTACTCCGTCGTGTTAAAGAGTATTATACGATAATAGCTAGGTATATTATGTTTACCAGATTATTTTCAAACTTGGTATTCGTCTTCGAGAAAACACTATCTAAATATGGTTCTAGGTCACTTAGTACGGTCGAACATCAAAAGTGCGAAACGCGGACACTTTGTACGGTCGGGTAAAAAAGTACATTGCAGAACGCGGACACTTTGTACTATTATATACATAAAGTATATACATATGTATATATTATATACAATTTTATTAAAATTGTTATTAAGTTTAAATATTATTTGGTAAATCTAAGTATCTTATACATTCTCCGAGTTTTTGGACAGTTTTGCGAGCAATACAATTGGACGAATGTATCAATAAGCTACTTAAGAAGCAAAAATCTAATTCTGGTGAAAACAATAAGCTATTAACTTTATGTAACCAGCACCAAAACAAAGAAATTATTTTGAATTTTTAAATTCCATTATATGTCCGTTTTAACATTATTTCTGGTTTTTGACATATGTTTATATTGTACACGTTTTTAATTGATTTAAATTGATTATTTTGACTAATAGTATAATATACTATATTTTATAACGTTTTTAATAAATTTACTTTTTTGTATTTAACTTTTACATTTTAATAATTTACATTATATACACATAACACTTAGGTATATTATTATATACATTAATATGTACTTTATGTAGATAATAGTACAAAGTGTCCGCGTTATGAAATTTAAACAATGGACCGTACAAAGTGACCGCTTACCTCTAAATATATACAATGACGAGTACTGGTGTAACTATATGTAGTAAAGGTAGGATTATTAGGGGTAGATTTTTATTTAGGCAGGTGACAATAAATTATAGAACGCCAGCAATAAAAGGAAAACGGTAGAGTGACGTTATAGTTACAAAAGTATATATATAGCCAAATTGTATCCGATATATTGAAGATCACATTATATATTATTTATCTCTATCTTAGTACATCTACGCTATATTATATAGTATGTATAGTCCGTTTTATACATGTTCATATATTATACCCACCGATGTTGGTGCGCAAGAAATATGTATAAAAGAGTGTTGCAGCTGGCGTTTCTAAAAATGGTTTTCTCCTTCCTAAGGGTTTGTGCTGTCGGTTGTTAAGGGTAGAAAATCAGAACTACGCAGGTAAACGGGACGGCGAAATGCAGATGGTTCATATTTTAAACGTATACATATTAGGAATTATATAGTTATATATATTATATACGGTCTTCGTGTTCCAGTGCTACGTTGCCAAAACCTTCTTCAATATTGCATGCATACCGAGGGTATACAATATACTATACCTATATGTACATTTTTTTTTTTTAATATATCGACCTTTTCGATTATATTCGATTTCAAATAATGCTATGCGACGTTGACATGTATTGTAGGTAGGTACTTTTATATTATTGCTTGTAGGCCAGGTTGTTTGTAGCATACAATAATAATTTATATTATTTGTTTGTACTGATTTCACGCGTGTTTGCTAGATGGAATAAGAAACACAATTTTTTGTCGTATTTTGAAATTTACTACAGTCGTGTAATACATTTGATGATCTCTCGTCGGACATTTCATAGCACGACATATTTACACGGCTGATGTAATTATAATTATAATTTATACAAATAAAATCAACACAATTTGTAATGATTAAATGTATAATGATTTATTACACGTATACATTAAAATAAAATAACATTATCAAATATCGAAATTTATTCAAATTAAAATATTTTAGGTACCTGTGAAATATTGTCTATAACAGTAATTGTGGATAAACCTAGAGGTGAACAGTAATGTTACTGTATAGTGTATGGAATTTCGACTCATCTAAATTCTATAATTTGAGAGGAAGACTACATTTGTTTTTACGAGCTTGTTTAGTATTATAAATTGCCTTGCTTAAAAATATAACAGTGGACATACTTGGAAACTATTAACAACTTTGTATTAGTAAAGAGAATTCGATCATAAGCCATTGGGTATAACTGTGTAAGGTATAAGTCATATTATTTTAACGAGTTCTTTACAATTGTTCATAATTAAAAGAATATATATTATACATTTATCTCCATAAACCTCACTACTTTTCCGTTGCTGACATAAGTGAAATGAGGGGCTTGGGGTGCTAAACTGCCAAATGTTATAAATGTTTTTTTTAATAATTTTTTTTTTATGATTGTTAATTAGTTAAAGAATATTGATAGTTAATAACTATATAATTTGTGGTGTATAACAAATGAAACGTATCAAAACATGACTGAGAACTTCAATGGTTCAAAATCGTTTCAACTATCGCTGTCTAACCTCAATATTAATAGTTATTGGAGTGCGATTAACACATACTTTAAAAAAACCATTTTCAGATTTACTACGTTTTACTCGATTACGACAATAACTGTTCAGTAAACAATACGATTACCTATAGACTATAGATAATCACAGAAATTTGGAAAATTATACGAATAAAATAAACTACAATAATACCATCGTCTTCATTATTTTTCGACACTAAAATGATATGTTATTACTGAATGTCTGTATTTAGTTGAACTATCTTACTTCTAATTAAATTTATTTGAGCTTATTTACAATTAATACATTCGAATCTTAGATTGTTGATGGTTTGGCAAAAAATAATCGAATTGGAGTCTCTCGCCGTCTCGCACTTATTACCAAAATATACGTGTTTTCTTGGAATTATAGAAATTTTCTCATTGGACCAATAACCGTTTAATTTCATTTATGAATTTTTTTGAATTATCGAGAGTACAATAGTAAATTATTGATTTGTTTTTATGTTAATTTATTCCAAGTTCTCATAATATAACACAGGAATTTATTTGAAGTTTGCTGTCAATACAATCTGTCCATGTTGTATAATTACAACAGATAAGTTGTTGCATGATTGAATATTTGAACGTACCTGGAAATGTTCGGTGAATACTGTGCGGAGCTGGAATGCTCTTGCACGTTATGTTGACCAATTTATTGAAATTTGAAATGATTATAGATAAAGTGATTCGTCGACGGGTTAAGTTATAAAATAATCTATTTCAGTTATACATTAAAATAAAAGTTTGTTCAATTGGAGATAGAATTAAGATACTCTACCGGTGAAATATTACTTATAATAGTTATGTTGTGTTATTATAAGAATTAGGAATGCGTCCAGATGTGAGTGGCGATGGTTACTACAGGATAGAACCACGACTTACAATAGTTTAAGTCTTACAATTTAGGTAGTGGCATGATCATTGATCCAGGCTTTCCGTGAATAATGATTATATATTATATTGAGATTGTAGTTATGTATATTGAACTAATTATACTATATTACTATAATAATATATTTAAATAATTAACGTATATCGATATTTTATACAATATAAATATCTTTAACTACCTAGTAACTTGCATACATATAATTTACGTTTATACTATACAATATAACCACCTATGACCTATGTATATATAATTACGCGTACTTACTATAGTAAATAGTTACTACAGTGGGCAAGAATATTAAGTTATCATTGTTTTGTCTATCATTTCCAGTTTTTAATGAGCTTATTTCTAAGCTTATTTTTTTTACTATACTTTGGAAATTCAAATTTTACACTTTTTATTTTATACGGCATACTCAATACTCTAAAACACATGCTATTTTAGATCCACGTCAGGGGCGTATTTAAGGGGCACATGGGGCTCGTGCCTCCTCCATTCACCTATTTTATACTTATCTTTATTATATGAAAAATTTTACAATTCTACGTCCCGTGTACGCAAATTTGAACTTTTTGTTTGTGGGTCTCCCCTTAAGACATTTCTAAATACGCCCCTGGTCCACGTGTAATATATTTTAATTGTTCAATCGTATTCATATTACCCACGTACTTGCGTAGTTGTGTGTAATAACAACACTCATATAGTATATGATAATAATATAATTTTAATTATTTTATTGTCGATTGTTATTATACTCATGGAACTTTCCAAAATGTAAATTCATTGATGGAACTACATTTCACAACATTTCACTGATGTTATGACCTTGAAGTTAAGTAATATAAAAAAAATAAAATGAATGTCACGTGTTTAGAATTCAATGTCTATGTTTAAATTATAATATTATATTATTATATATAATATTATACATCTATTAATTATGACGTGCAGTGATGTAAAAATGCGGATTTGTTTATAAATAAAATGACAAGAGTATTAAAATACTGATGATTCTTTTATTAGTTAACATTTTTTTTTTCTCAAAAAGTGTTTAACCTCTTTTGAATGACAACACACTACATACATTGAAATATTCGAAATTCAAACGAGTACTTATTTAGTTGATTAGTTATAACTTATAAGTATTTAAAGTTTAAATAAATAGAGTAATAGACCAACATTTTAATATTTTATTTAAAAAAGTAAAAACTTAAAATTATAATGATTAACAAAAGTCGAAAAGTTAATAGGTACTTTTAAGATAATGATTATTTACTGTTAAAAGAATCACTCGGTATATTTCACACACATTAATTGTATTTACAATACAATATAATATCATAGTTCTATTATTTACATTCGTCTGCTATATTTAAATGTATTGTTACTGAAACCAGATCCGTTCATACAACGGTGGACATATTGTGATGAAATGACTAATCATTATTGATTTACATGACTACATGAGTGAAAATAATATTATATATTACTATATCATAGTAATTTATCATCATATGTTCAGATGTTCTGCTGCACATGCCATATTGATATATTATGGTATCATATATAATATATATAGTCTATATCAGAGTTTGTATATTTCATTGACTAATAGTCTGTAAGCACCGTAGATTTATATACATATTAATATATTATTATGCATTATATTGTAGTAGTACATACCACGTGATTTTTTTTTTTTATCTTTAAATGAAACATAACATTTATAATGATAAACATTTAATCTATTCAAATTAGAACATTGTACATATCACATAAAATAATAAATTTACATCCGGTGTATAGTTGTTGTTAGTTACTGCGTCTAAATTAGCTACACTCTAATAGGTATACCGCATACATATATAAATATTGTGCGAGCAACGATTTATAATTGAATGTGTTTTGTCTCATACCTAGTATTATAAGTAATTTAATTTGCAATGATCTGATAAAACAAATATCACACAAAAAAGACAAAATTAACTTTATTATCTATTTCTATCATAATATAATAATATAATCGTTTTAGTGTTGTATAGAATCGTCCTTATTTTCTTATACATTAAAAAACAATTTTGTCAGAAAATTAACTTGTGTTAAATAATTGTTATCAAAAATATAAAAGACATAGGTACCTATATAGTATATATATATATATATATATATAATATATCAATTTCTATGTTTAAAATAACTAAATGGTTAGGTTCTCTAAATGGAACCTACCCTTAATCCTACGCAAATTAAGTCAAGATATTTTACTTGCAAAGATACGTAATTTAGCCTTAGTAAACAAATAATAACTATACAATCTAATGAACAGCAAAGATGACTAAGTGCATCACTTAGGGATAAACCTAGACAAGATACTAACTTAGACAATGCACATCAAGAAAAAAACTAAACCAATCATACGCAATGATGAAAATCTTACACCCCTATAAACCACACCGTAATTCTGCAGATAAAATGCTTTCTATTACTATAATTGATAATAAGACCTCTACTAACTTACGCATGTCTAGTATGTGCTATCGCTTAGCCGAAAATTAAAAATTGCCAATTATCTAAAATAAATAGTACTCATAGGTACTTGGTTCATACGAAACAAACAATGACACGGAATTTTTCTACTTATTAACCAATATCTGAAAATTTTAATAATTTAATAATCTAAATAAATGTATATAAATTAAAATTATAATAACATATTATATTTTAAATAATTATTATAATTAATTATTTTTTTTTTTTATTAATTTAGTACACTTGGGGGACGATAAAGTAAAATCCAAATTTATTCACCTCAAAGATTCAGTAGAAACAAATGAAAAACCGAACAAAAATGGAAACGATAGTCTCTCATCTAATGATGCTGAAAACCTAAGACCGGAAAATGAAGAACTTCCTGAAGGTGTTCGCCAAGGAATCTGCAAATGGTTTAACTCAAAAAAAGGATTTGGTTTTGTCACTCCAGATGATGGTGGTAGAGATGTTTTTGTTCATCAGGTAAAATAAAATTCACAATATACTGCGTTAAATATATGTTATGATGTAACATTGATTTTATATCATTATATTTCTGTTTTTCTTTTTATAGAGAGTAATAAAAAAAGACGGATTTAGATCTCTTAGAGAAAATGAACGTGTAGAGTTTACATGTCATGAATCTGATAAGGGCTTAGAAGCTACTCTTGTTACTGGGCCAAGGGGTCAATACTGTAAAGGATCGAAAAAAGCATATCCTCAAAAAAAACTGAGGTATTTTAAATTTATAAAATGTGTAGTATATTATATTTATTTGTAAATATTTTTATTATTTATATTAGATGTTACAATTGTGGAGATTTTGCCAATCATATTGCTGCCAAATGTACATTGAGTCCTCAACCTAAACGCTGTCATAGTTGTAAAGATCCAAACCACCTTATAGCTGATTGCACTCAGATACAGAGCAAAGATCCTGTAATTAATAAATTCATTAAAGCTCCGCGAAAAAAATTAGAACGACAGAAGTCAAGGCCAAAGTCAAAACCTGAAGATGGTAGTGGTGATGAACAGCAGCAATCAATTATTTTACCCAATCAGAATGGAGATGAAATTAATGACAAACAAGATTAAGATAATTGAATACAAAAAGACTAATAAAATATCATTTATAATAATAATTAATTTTAATTGCATGGAGATAAATTAATATTTTTTAAACATTGGAGTTCTAAGATACCTACCTATTCCTTAAAAAAGACTATATATAGGTACCATTTTGTAAACTATTTTTTCTAAAATAAATATTTAATGTTGGTAGAATGTCAACAAATTAAATTATTAATATTTTTATGTCAAATATGTTATTAACTATTATTATGCCCAGTTATAACTTTATAATCATATGTTCCGTACAATTGATGTTTGTAATCTATGTGCCTGTGCGTGTTGCTTAAATAATGCAGCGGACACAGTTTTGTCTGCACCAACTTCGTTTTTACCATTGCAGATGTAAATTATACAAGACAAGAAGCATAAACAACCTATGATCATAATGATTAATACAGGCAAAGCTACGTCATATCTTGATGGTGTGTTTGCAAAATTCATACTTGCTGGAAAAAAAACATAACAATTATTTAAAATGTGCTATAATATTAATATACTTTTTGTGTTTTTTGATTAACAAACATAGTAATTAAATGCAACATAAACTATCCTATATGCCTGACCTACACTTTCACTCAGAATCGTTTATCATATTATACAATAATTATTTGTTGAATTCAAATTTAACACACCCATTTTAATGACCCAACCACGATGGCGATATACACTTCAAACCTACTTTTAAGCAGAAATTATTTTTATTTATATTTTTCTTAAAACTGCTACTTCATTAAAATTGGAAGTAAATATTTTTTAAGGAGTTTAATATAGGTAGTCTCGTGCTTAGATTTTTGTACAATATAATATAATAGGTGAGCAAATATAAATGTAACAGATATAATGGGAACCATTTTTTTGACCTCTCAATGCCCTCCTTGATTCCGCAAAAATGTACACAACAATTTAAATGTTTTTATTATAAAAAACAATTAAAACAAAATAGATATCTACCTAAATATGAAATTAAATTTTTATGTACTGATAATCGAATAATCATGTAAAATACTAACTAATAACTATCACAATATTATTTAAGCTTAAGTATTAATCTTCAATAACTTCATTAAAATTTATTATTTATTGTATTTAATTAAACACGCCTATTTGAAAATTGTTTAACAATCATTTAGCTAAGTATTCAATAATGGTTTATTTTAGTTTACCAATGTTTCTTTTGTAGTCAATTTTTCTGTGTTTGCCATTACCAAGTTATTTAGTTTGTTATATATTATGACGTGTCAAATAATATTTGTTATCTTCAGTGAGATCCCGTTTTAAATTGATTAAATTTGAACACCTTCAATCAGTAGCGTATATAGGGGGGTTTAGGGATCCATACCCTCCCTGAAATGTATGGTTGGTACGGGCATTGATTTTAATTGTATAATTAATTGAAATTTAAGAATGGAAATTTTTTTTAATCCCCCGTCCTGAAATTAATTTCTATATACGCCACTGCCTTCAATGAGTTCGAGATTTTTCGGTTAATAATTTAATACGGCTGTTGTACTAAACTCGAGAATTCCAATATCATTTTTATTACACATTTCTGAAATTTCTCCATATATTTTGTTGTATTCATCATCTTTATATTGGTACCTAATAAATAATAACGAAATAATTGTAAATTTTAAAGAATTTTTACTCCAATAAAAAGAAAAATTTACCAAAAATCGACAATTCGATATCAATAGACAATAAAAACAAACCCTTACAAACTGTATCGTTGGCTATTTTTTAGGTGTTCTATACTCTTGCCTAAAGGCTAAAGGAGAAGCAAACCGTTTCACATTTGCGGATTTATGTCAGCGACTAGCGAAAATACCAACGTCGTCATCAGCGTTGTCGGTAATGTCAAATGGACTATGGACTCCATCCTTACTAAACGCATTTTGGTCGGGAAACGGCGGTTGCCATTCAAATGCGTTTTATTCGAACAGTCCAAAAAGTATAGGACTTAGGACGTATAATAAGTACTTAATACGAGTACTTATTGACTATTGTCATTATTTATAAGATGGATTACTGAACACATCGCGTGTGGCTAAGATATCGTGACGTATTTCGTTAAGGTATATAATTTATATAAGTGTGCTTTCGACAGTCGGCACTCAGAAATGGTGGATTTTCAAAACTTTTCTGGGGGGTCCTAAATATTATACTATATTGTATGTAGACCTAAAATTTAAAATTTATAAAACCTAACCAAACCCAATAAGTGGTCAATAAGTTAGAGCAAAAATGTAAATTAAATTATATATAATGAAAAATGAACGTATAGCCGTGTAGGTAAGTACCTTGCTAAATAGTAAATAAATTGCTATTGCAATAAAATAAAGTAAGCTATTTTGTTTTAATAATATATCAATGCTGGGCTGAATTAAGGTTTTTGTCGCACATAGAATGAAATAAATTTACCACCTAAAAAAAAAAAGCTATTTCGTTTCGACCGTTAAAATTTGCCACTCTAGGCTTTAGCCTAAACAGCCTAAGCGGTAATACGGCGCTGTGTCAATGTATAATCCTACTCTATATTGGTTTACGTATATAGGTAATACTATAATATTTGAAGTTTAAAAAATGATAATATTTAAATTTGATTAATATTGTGAATTTATAATTTTAAAAAAATACATTCATATATCAATGTTTGTATTTGCAGAAAAAAGTATTTTAAGAACACCTAATTTTCATATATTTTTTGTATATTTATTAAAAAAAGTTCTACTTTTCAATAACTGATTTTCACAAACACCCCCGTCCCCCCCCAAAAAAAAAACTTTTTTTTGCGTACGGTCCCTGATCTAAACTATAAATGCTTAAGTAACTAAAAGAATCTATTAATTTATTAATTTAATTTTAAATATTTGCACTGTGAGTTTAGTAAAAATCTCTGCGTTGTACTTTAAGATAAAAAATATTTGTTACCAATAAAAATAAAAGTAAAAATTAATAAAGGTAATATATACCTATATACCTAAACCTAACCTTGTATCAACCATTATATATACGTAGTGACTAATAATTCACTAAACATGCACCTACCTCTCTTTTTATCCTCCGATAATGTATTTATTCAGGTTTTAATTTTTGCAATTTTTAACATAAACTTGTGAAGTTTACTTAAAAACCATATTTAAAAATCCTTAATATTTTATTTTATTTAAGAAATGTCACGAACTTATATTTTAAAATTAGAACCGTCTTTTTTTACAGTTTATTTTTGATGCATATAAATTAAGATTTGAACTAATATACTGATGTATACTATAGAGTACTGAGTACTTATTATCTGAATTTCATGTTAAGTAATTAAATTTATACATTTAAGTGCATACTATACTATCTTATACTATCGTAAGAAAAATGTAATAATACAAATCACTATATTGTGACTCAAGTCAAATCACTTTAATAAGTATAATATGTATACATAATATACAGTAGTGTAATAGGTATATGGTGTCGCAACGTTTAACACCAGTAATCAGTATTCGTAATCGTTAGGTACTCGGTAACATTTGTCAATTCAGTGGGTTAACTTAATTTAATTATAATTTCAAAGTTATTAAGCTGGAGAACTGAACAATAGATCATAATATTTAATGATTTTACCAAAAGTAATAGATAGCAAACCAACCACAAACCATATTCTACAAGCCAATTATTATGGAATATTACATAATTACACTTAGTGAAAAATGTATACCTACCTGTCACCTATGCACCTACCTAGGCTTGCCTACTTGGCTGCGTAAAAAAATTAAAAACTCAGAAAACAACTCGTTTGAATTTTGATTTATACTTATCAAAATTTTCAAGATATGATATGCATTAATTTTCTGTGGAGAAAAAGGTGGTTCTACTAATTTTCAATGAAATAAAAAAGAAATTTTTATCGCCACCATATTATACCCTTTAATAATGACATTATAATTCTAAATGCCTACCTACTTTTGATAATATGGTGAGCTTTATACTTAAAGGTATTTAATAATTACATAAATCAAAATTTTAATAAATGCATATTGCATATTATTAATGGATAAAAGAGCATTGAACATTGAGCATCCTTGTGAATAAAATATAAAATTTTCCAATTTCCCATATCCTATAATATGTCCACATTTTATTTCACTGTTTTTAACATAATATAAGGTGTAGACATTTATATAATCGTAGTATAAAGTGTGTAACGAACTTAAATAAATTAAAACCAAAATATATAATGCTTACTTACTTACATAAAGGAAGTCATCTTTTGGAGTGGAATTATATTTATCAGGATACCAATCAATCATATTTTTGGACCGCTTAAATTCACATATTCCAATTGTATCATTCCAGAAGTGAAATCTATTTACATTTAATAATTTAAATACAAATTTATTGTTATCGATAAAAAAATATCGAGAGTATAAAACATAAGCTAATGTAAAAATACCATTTTGTACAAATATAAGAAAAAAATAAACCTTTTATTTGGTTTAAAATCTTAAATTTTAAGTAGGTCAAATAAAAATAGTACATGATAAATTAATAACTGATGAGAAATATTTTGAATTTAATCTCTTTATCATAATATACAATTAAATAATAAAATTAATTATTATTATAATTGTATTATCATCATGTTTATTTTAATAATGTTCTTTAATAATAATGATTTATATTTTCTCATTAGACTTTTATACTTTTCAGTTACATCCGTCATCCGTGTATACTTTTCAAATATGATATATTTATGATAATATAAAATTACTCGGCACATCGGCATAGTTTTATCGTTGAATTGCAGAACAATGCTACATTCTCACACTGTACTTCGTCAGAGCAACTTGTATTAAACCTATTAGTTGTATTATATTCTGTAAACAAAATTAATACAAATGTAAACCTAATAAATTTGTTCGTATACATTTTGTAATAAATTATTATAGCTGTATCTTATAAGTGTAAAAACAAAGTATTTTGGTACAAGTTTTCTTAGTACAAAATAGTTTGTTCAAAAAAATTAACAAAGTTATTATGTTTTGCATTAGTATGTTATTATTATACAATATATTATGTTGATATACTTGTATAAAAAAGCCTACTGTTGCATACAAAATTTTATAGTTACCAATTTTACGATCAACAAACTCTTGTATGAGTGTTCCCACGTTGTCGAGAACATTTACGAACAATTTGGATGTATCATTTTCGCCGTCCATTGTTAACAAACTATAAACGTATATCTACGCTGAGTACAGATAAAAATGAAAATGGCAATACACATTGAATAATTTTTATAGTTGTGGGGTCATTAGCATAATTAAAACCAAGATGCAAGATAAACAAAAACATGCAAGCATGTAACAGTTGTTAATTATATTAAAAATGAAATTACACAATATTAAATGGGTAAAAGTATCTACAACTTAACTTAATAATTTAAGTAATTAATAAAAAAAAAACATTTTATTGTAAAAATTTTAATAATAGAAGATAATATGTAGACCGTAATATAAATACCATAACACAGTGAGTACAATATTAAAAGGTATTATACTATTAGTAATATTAGTAGGTATATTAAAATTGATATACATATTAGATGCCAAATTTTACACGTAATGTTACTACATACTGACTTTATCTTTTACGAAAAAAAAAGATTAATATTTTTAACTCAATTATACAATATTACATCAACATGTACCTATATTGACTATTTTTGTATCCCATAATGAATATAGATTCCTTTTATATTTTACATATTTGTTATTGACGCTATTACGTCGTTATTGCTACAAGACATAAGCATCAACTTTGGCTGACAGATTTTTTTTTTATTATTTACAATTTAAAAAAGGCTAATTTAATTTTCATTTATTGTAATATCCATAAGCAAAATAGATTATTTATTCATGGTTATACCTACTTAAGTGCCATCATAAAAAAACAGTAAAAACATCATTATAATTATGCACAAAATATTATGCTCTACTTCAATACAGGACTTTTTTTTTTTTTTTTAATCTATTTTAAAAGCCAAGAAGGGGGTAGTAGTATTAACATTAATTAGTGTATTTATAAAAAGTAGTTATATACAAAATGCTATATTAAATAATTAAGTCTAGCTCTAGTTCAATTAAATAGATTTATTTTCTATGAACGATAATGAAAACATTTCCCACCAACGACCCAAATTATTGGGTGGTTCCCAATAATATTACTAATTAGATATTTTTGTTGTAAATGTTCTTGCGTTGTCTTCGGGGAACGTCGATTAGCAAGATAGAGAAAATTTGGGCTCGCTACTGCCGCTCCAGTCAGTCGGTATGCGTAAAAAGTGATTATTCTCTTTTATTGAGAATATCTGATATACTGCATTTATATATACGTCAGTTTAATGCGCATTAACTCAATGGGTATTGAGTTAATTCGCATTAGGGAACGGGTTAATATGCACCAAAAATATCAAGATTAGATGTTGAATAAAATTAAAAGTTGATGCGAAAGTTTTTTAGTCCATGCTTTATACTTAGGATTCAATAGCATATTATGATTAATAATAGATCTCATTGGAGCCAGCATCAATCAGATGGATATAAAGGTTAAGATACCTTAGATAGTAAACATAACATCACAGCCCGTGAGAGTGATAACAGATCTTCGACAAGGGGATGCAGTGTTGTTTAACCTGGTACATACTGGAAAATAGTACGATAAATGAACGTTTCGGAAGGAATTGAGCTGGGACAGATAAAATAGGACTCTTAGCATAAGCGGACGATATCGCTCTTTTAGAGATAATATCGAGACGATAAAAAGTCTGGGAAAAAAACTTATTAAGGCCACGGAGAAAGTGGGATTAACCGTTAACTACGATAAGACAAAATACTTAATTGTCAGCCGAAGTAACAGAAATTATGATCTAGATCTAGAACAATATATTTAGTTAGAAGGACATACATTTAAAAAAGTATCAAAATTTAAATATCTAGGATCAATTATTACTCAAGATAATGAATTTAAGACACACTCTGTTTGACAGAGGTGTTGTCGGAAATACCAACTAGCTAACAAGGGATACTACGGATTAGAAAAATTACTAAAATCTAGGACCCTCTCTAAAAATTTAAAAATAAGAATGTATATGACTATTGTCCTACACGGTTCTGGGACGTGGGCATTTAGGAAAGCCAAAGAACAGAGATTAAGGGTATTTGAGAGGAATCTCAAGAAAAATATATGGACTAGTCTTTGACAGTTAAATAAATGTAGAAAATTGCATAATTATAAACTCCAAATGCAGTTTCAAAGAGTTATATAATAGTAAAGATCACAAAAAGAAGACTCATATGGGGGGGATGCAGGCATAAGCAAAGATCTTTAGTTAGACAGGTAATAAAGGAAGAACCCATAGGTAAAAGACCTTGTAAAAAAGGATATAAAAACACGATAGGACCAGGAATCAGATGGAGAGAAGCTGCAGAGGACAGGGACAGATGGCAAGATTTGTACTTAGTGGCACGGTTTTAAGTCAAAAGAAGAAGAAGATTATGACTATTTAAAGGAAAACACCTTCATTTTAAAGAATAATATAATTTTCTGAATACAAAAAGAAAAAAATATTTTTGCGCATAAATAGGGTTCATTTAAATTACTAAATTTGTATGAAATGTATAAAAGGTTGAATAATGCATTTGTTTTTTATACATTTGGTTTCTGGTATGGTAGAATAAGTTACTAAACATAAATATTGAACATGTAAATTTTAAATGGAAAATAATTTTGAAAAAAATATTTAATAAAACAGAAATATTTTAAATATTAATTATTTAATTTTCAATAGTATAACATTTTAAATTGTTTATATCATCATAGTAAAATAAAATTGTCAATCATTGTTCTTTAACTCGTCTTGAATACCACATTTCAAATTGATTGGTAAAGCAATATCTGAAAATAAAATAATATCACATATCATATACAATTTAGTGCTTAGAATTGTCCACTAAATATTTCAGTTAAATACAAGGGCTGTATTGAAATAGAATTTTTGGAGAATGAAAACCAAGTATCGAAATATGCATTTTCAGACAAATTTCAACTTTGTAACCATTTTGGTATGCGCATACACAATACAAAAAACAACTTAATTGTAATAAATAACAACACCACTTTGTTCTATAGATTTGGGTAAAGTATTTTTTTAAATGAAATTTATGAATAATCTGTTTTTACAATATTTTAATGACGTTCAAATTCTATTTAAAAATTGAAATAAAATATCTGATATTATTAAATAACTGTAGAAATGATACACAAAAATACATATTTGTTTTCATAATTAGGGAGAAAATCAAATAAATATTACTACATCGATAGAAATTTTAAAGTGTTTGGAACATCAAAGCAAAAACTATGAACAATTTGTTAAGTAATAAAAACTAATAAATACAAATAAATAATTCTTAATGTCAAATTTATAGAATGTGTAAATTTTTATTATTTTTATTACCTTCATTATTTAGCTAATGATGGTTAAGTATAGATGGAAAAATGAAAGTAAATTACAAAAACAAATAAGTGTTTGTTTATGTCTAATTTATCTAAAAACAGTTATTTAACAATATTGGAGATATTTAAAAGATTTTTAAGAATAAATTGAACATAGTTAAAATGTTGTCAAAAATAAGTTATTATTTATATTTAAATATAAAATTGCATTTGCCAATTTTGTAAATAAAAAATAAACTTTTGATGCAAAAATTATTTAAAAAAATACTCTATAGAACAAAATTGTGTTATAATTTAGAAATAAAGTAAGCTGTATTGAACATGTGCATACCAAAAGGCTTTACAATTTGAAATTTGTCTGAAAAATACTTCATTACTCATTTTTATTCCATGAAAACCCCATTTCAAAACAAGGTCATTCAACTGAAATATTTAGTGGTATTTTGTGGCGTAAACACACTGTATAACATATTTAATACTAACCAATTTTTTTAGGGTAATCTAACTTTAAATTGTTCATCACTTCAATAAATTCATCTAAAGACTTTGAGAGACGTGGATTATAAGTCTTTTCTTCTCCAATTGTTGAAACGGTTTGACCTAAAATAAATATTTAACATAGGTATCTATTATAATATTAATACTATGGAATTTATGACACTTACTGTTACATTTTTATTTTAATGAATAGCAGACTACCACCCTAATTTTAGTAAAATAATATATTTATTTATTTGTATACCATTGTAAGTATCTACTAAGTAAAAATAATATTCTAATACCTAATTATGAAATTGAAATTATTTTCACAAGATACAAGAATGTATGCATAATAAATTGTATACTGAGTTTAATTAATGTCAAGTTTATTACACCTCTTTAAAATACAAATATTAATTTATAGTGTAAAGTACAATAGTTTATCTTTACAATCTTTACATTAAAAATATACAAAACTATTTTCAAAACATACCCGTATAATCATGTGCAGGATACACTTTATAATAATCAGGTAATGAAAATATTTGTTCATGAATAGAAGTGTATAAAGTTTCGGCATCTCCTTCTTGAAAATCAGTACGTCCACAACCACCAATCAATAAGCAATCTCCAGTGAATGCTATTGCTTCATCGTGACAAACAAATGTAACACAACCTAAATATGATAAGAAACATGATTAAGATTACTAATTTAAGTTAGTATAAAATACATAGTATTAATTTTATCACATAAAATCAAATTAAAATAAAGAATTTGTAAAGTAATAAGTAAACAAAATGGTAATCAAATTATATTTAGCCTATACATAGATAAACTATGACTAAAGGTAATATACCGTTATCATGTAACTTAAAAAACTATGAAAATTATTTAAAAATTATAAGCATTATTATTTATTTATAAATAAAAAGGTTAATATAATTTTCAATACAAGTTTTGAATTTTTTAATATTTTTTGTTTACATATCATATGCAAGACACAAAATATTTTGTAGCAGCATTTAAATATATATAAATTGCATTCAAGAACCTTGTTCTTAGGGTACAATTTTTAAATAAAATATAAATTATACAAATTGTACATTTTTAATAAAAAAATTATAAGACCATTTATCTATATTGGAAAGTTAATTATCAATCCTAACTTTCATACTATTGACAAGGTTTACTTTATACAGTTGTTAAAAACCTCCTAAATAAATGTTATAGGAATTAATTACAGAGTTCATGGCCCCCTTAAGAGTGCTTTTTGATTCATCCCTCAGGAAAAGGTAATATATATAATACATTTGATTCAATAAATTGCACATTACTCAGTATTATTTCATTAATTTAACAATATGTTTGATTTAAAATAATTTGAGTACTTACCATTCCCTATTCCAACCCCTTACAGCCCTTTTTATAAAAAATCTAATACTTAATATTTTTTGTCTCAATTAATACAACTAAAAGTAATATCGTGGACATATGCAAGAATTTGTAATCTTAACACTCAAAAAATTTACTATGGGTCACGATCAAAAGTATTAAATATTTACTTCAAAAATCTAAAAAATATAATTGAATTACTAAATTGTCCACATGAGTGGTACTCATGTGGTACTGTATGTGTCAGTTTAACTGCACATTTTTTTTCCGGACGTTTTTTGTGAATGGAGTTTGGTCTTTTTATCTCTAATCTATTATACCTACTAATATATAAAAATGATAAAATTAAGCATAAATGAAACTGTTAAGTCTAAAATAATGAAAAATGAAAAATGAAATGATGTTTCAAGTAAAAAGAATAGTAAAGCTACTCTTGAAACACTATCATTATAATAAGTAAGTACCAAGTACTAATGATAGTAATTCAGTAAAATGAACTCATTAAGAGAATGCTATACCCGCATGTGTTGTCTCTGTCATATACACGTGTAACATAGTTAAAAACTGTTTTGTGCAAGATAACTTTACTCCCTCGATATTTATATAAAAATTACCAAAATTTTAAATCGAATTAAGAAAAACTTTACCTGTGTTGAAGCATTTTAGTTTTTTTGATAGTGGTAAATAATAATTTTTAGTAATTAAATGAAAAAAACCTTAAGTTCTCAAACCTATAACTTTAATTGCATTCATGTTATCAAAAAAAATTAAAACGCTACAACACAGGTAAAGTTCTTTCCAGTGGGATTTATAATTTTGGTTGTTTTGATTAAAATATCAAGGGAGAAAAATTGTCCAGCGCAAAACAGTTTTTAACTATGTTACACGTGTATAAGACAGAGACAACAGATGCGGGTATAGCGTCCTCTTAAAAGTTATAGATAATATAACAAAGTTATATAACAATTTTATAATACAAAATGTCATTAAATATTTACCATTAGTATGTCCTGGAGTTTGTCTAACTTCAACAGAGTATCTTCCAAACTGTATTTCATCTCCTGATTTCACATATTTATCTGCTTGAGCTCCACTACATAGAGAAATAATACTTTCACATGTCGGTATTAATTTCTTCAATTCACCCGTTCCAGTCACATGATCAGCATGTACATGAGTATTGGCTAAAACAAAATTATCCTGTATATTAAACACAATAATTCAAGCTTGAAATCGATAAATATATTTAAGAAAATAGAAAAAATACATACCACAGTATAAAAGATTCAAACCAAGTCGCTTAAGTATTGAATGATCACGGTTCACCTGTTCGATAACTGGATCAATAATTATTGCTTCTTTTGCTACATAATCAGCCAATAGATATGTATATGTCCAAGATTCTTTATCAAATAACTATAAGAAATAAAAACCAAAATAATCGTAAGTATAAAATGTTTATAAAAATAATTATAAAAACAGAAATAACCTGTCTTAATACAAATGTATCTTGAGCAAGTCTACAGTCATTCATCATGGATGCTTTTGAAAATCCACGAAACAAATTTCCACGATTAGGATGTTGTCTAAAAAGTTGGCTTATAGAATTAGCTGCTATCATAATTCCATTAGAGAAATATTATTTCTAAAAAATAAATAATTAGTGTTAGTGACCGGTTAGTTTTAGTATACAAAAATGACTAACATGTCAAAGTGCCAACTATAATAGATAAAGAATAATCATATTATATGATACATAAGGCCAAGGACAAATTTTATCATTATTGCTAATTCATATGTATTCTGTGTTAAAATCCTCTTTGACCAAAATATAATAATTAAAATATATGTGTACCTACCTTACTCTAACAAATTAATAAAGTATTATTATATAATTATACTAATATAAGTAATAAATAAGGTGTTAGATAAATAGAAGTTTATACTTTTTCAGGCTGTTCCAAATTAATGATTTCTTTGGTATTCATATATATTTTAACATTATTGTCTTCAAGCTGTGATTGTTGTCAATCTTATTTTTTTCATCATTATATGTAATTAATCTATCCGTTAGATTATATAAAAAAGAAATCATGTCCGATCAGTATTTACTATGGCAACAATACAAAACACCTGTAGACTGTAGTAAATATACTATCTGTAGTCATAATAATATAGTAGTTATTAAACAATTTAAGTAATGTTTTATATTATAATATTTATAATATAAGAAAACATATTAGTTCAAATTAGGAAATTATATAATAAAATTACATAAATTAACAAGCAACCAACTATGAAAATTTCAATTCCAATTGATTAATGAATAATAAATTAAATAGTTAAAACTAAAGTAATTATTATAATGCAATCATTACAAAGTACAAACATCGGACTATAAAGAAACAAGTTAAGAACTCAAAAAAATAACCATACATTTGTAATCTGTTGTTTGTTTAGATATCATTTTTTGGTTTTTACTTATGGCGGGAAACTTTTTGATTTATATATATTTTATTTTTTTATGATTGTAAATTTATAAAATATTATTAAAATTTATCTACATTTAAAATATCTACATAATAATATGTCTATATAAGGGCCAATGAAAATTAAAAATATATAGACAGTTTTAATATTATGCTTTATAGCTAAGAGGATGTCGTACCCGCATCAATTATCTCCGTCTTACACATATAAATACGTAATACGGCATAGACAAAACACGTTTACGCAGTCTGAGTAGAACTCGCTCAATTTTTGTTCTAGAGTAAATATACCTATTATAAAATTAAAAGATGACAATATTTTTGAGGTCAAGACTATGAGTTTTTTCCATTATTCCCAATATTATGTTCATTACCTACATTGTTTAAAAATAGCAAAAATTTCAACATTTTTAAATAACATTTAACTTTTTGAAATTTCAATTTTTTTTTTTTAAACTCATCGTCTTGCCCTACAAAATATTGTCATCTTTTAATTTTATAATAGGTATATTTACTCTGGAACCAAAATTGAGCGAGTTCTAGTAGTTCTGTACTTTCTACTCAGACTGCGTAAACGCGTTTTGTCCATGTAGTACGTGTGTAAGACGGAGACAGCACATGCGGATGAGACGTCCTCTAATGTAGCTCATAAGTCGTAAATCATAATATTTCTAGACGGCTATAGGGTATAGGTATGAATTAAATAAATCTAATTTATTTTAATATTTTTATCCACCATCGGAAATTGCTATTTAGCATGACTAATTAGTAATTAGTGTAATCACTATTCATCAGTTTACAATGTAATAGTTAATAATATTAAAGGTAGTATCATATTATCAAGTAATGTATAGGTTATAGGTATAAGTCATAACATTATTATAATAACCTATTGGTTATTACTTATAAGTTATATTATATTATAATTTATAGGTAATATTATGCTAATATTGATTGTTAACTAAAGATAAATGTATGTTAACATAGGTCTAAAAAATATGAAATCTCAAGTATCGTACTTATTTGAACTATTTTTAAGTGGTATTAAAAATTTAAGATATGAAAAACTAACTTACCTATTTATCTTTAATAATTTAAGTTTTGTTAATTATATTATTTGTATTGCGAATTCTAAAATACCTATAACCGAATTATAATCTAATTTACAATTATAATAATCTCGTGTAAGAAATTTTATTTAGGTTTAAAAAAGTCACCGAGCAGTAGATATGTATATATTACCTATATATACAATATTAAGTGTAAAACCAATATTATATTAATCGTTATAATATTTTAAGTATGTTACTTATTAGTTTTTTGAATGATTTACATTATAGTTTCTGAGTGGACCAAGTGGAGCAATGAATGTATTTATTTTACAATGATGTGTTTATTTTGTATTTTTGTGTAAATGTGTACACGTTTTAAAATTCCCAGTACTTTTTTTATTATCATGAAAAAAAAAATTAAGGAACCAGGGATTTTTCTAATCTAATTTTTGACAAAATTAATTTTATATTTTTGGTGTAACGAATAATCGTTGATCTCCTACGCAGAGATTAGTGATTACCCTTCGTCGTTGCGTTCCTAGTTATCACCATATATTTGGTGATATTCTCGTTTATGACTAGTCCCATACTACTGCTGGACATTATTAGTTTTCTTGCTCTCTCCTCGACATCGTGTTTAGATTCTCCTAATATGATAATATCGTCTGCATAAGCAAGCAGTGTATGTGTCCCTATTACGTCCATTTCTTTCAGGTCTGTTATATTTCGTACTACCTTTTCCAGGGCTAGGTTAAATAATACTGGCGATAGTGCATCGCACTGTCTCAGACCAGTTTTACATTCAAACCTTATGGATAATTCTCCTAAGAAACGCACTTTGCAATAGGTTTATTCATTACACATTTGGATTAGTCTCACTAATTTGTCGGGTATGCTAAAGTTTCTCAAAGTTGTCCACAGCTGTTCGTTTGAATTACACCCTTAGACCTTTAATATTTGTTGCATATGCTCCATTCGTGCAGGTCTTCCTCTAGTATTTTTACCTTCTACGCAGCCTTCTATAATTTTTAGGCATAAGAAGTTTTAATTATTTTTTTTTTCTAGAAATATCAATTAAAAATTATTTGCTGGTAATAATACAGTAAGCAATCTTAAATTTTAAATTCAGTTTATTAATTATTATTTTTATTTTTATTTAAGTGATGTCAGTGGTGACCGCAACCAATCCGGTACCAACTTAATTTCCCAGATGGATTATATTGCAAGATTTATTAAATCCGAAGTTTTTTGAAAAACACCTTTAAGCGACTTTTAAAGGATTTTCGCCATGGGAATTGGGGACTAACTAGTAACTGTTATTATTATCTCGGCCTAAGAAAGCATTATACTTTAAAATAAATAGTTTTAAGTATAACCTTTGAGAAAGTTCACTTATTATATGAAAATTTAAAATTTTCATAAATTAAAAATAAAATAAAATATTAAATACTGCTTCAAAGAACAATTTTTTTTAATCACTGCTGCAAAAGAAAAAGAAAGCGGGCTTCTTCACGAACACAGATAATATAATGAAGCAAAAAACAACACATGACTTTAGTTATAACTATTTACTATGTATACATTATTTGTACAAAATAAATTTAAAATACAATATAATATTACATACAATGATAAATTAGGGGGGTATAATTTGTTTTATAAATTATGTAGCGCTCTGTCGCGCTCACTAGACTATTAATCGAATAGTTTGAATAAAATTTAATAAAATTTGGATAACAGATATACCATAGGCAACTTATTATACGAACCGGTTATCAAGATTTCCTTATCAATGGCATGGTTAATTTCTAACTTCATGCACTTCATTTTGTCCAACAATTGCATACGGTTTAGTGATATAATCACGGTTGTGTATACCGTGTATAATGTAATAATTAAAAAATAAAATTGTTATCATGATATGATTTTGTATATACTATATAGGCACCCGATTGTATTTGTAATACATTGGTACTTTGATGCTTTTTAACATGGTAGTTTGTAAGTATTGGATATTTAAATTCTCCATTCAGTGTTTTTTTATAATCGAGGTTAAATATTTATTTAATTCTTATTTTTTTATTGTTTTTATTTTAGGACGTGTAGTTAATTTTATCAATATGGATTCCGTCTCAACATCAGTTCCACCAGATATTCCAAACTCCGACGACAGTAACTATAAATATATAGATGGAGTATGTTTTTACACAGATCCAAGTACTAAAAAAGAATATACTTGGAATAAGGAAAAAAAAACTTGGGCTGAAAAAGGCTTTGAAAACTACGAATATGATGAAATTTTTAAAACATACAAATATACTGATAAACAAACAAGTAATTACTTTCTGTATATATATTAAGCAATAAATGAAGTTTACCAATCACTATTTCAAAATCTTTAAATTTTAAATTGTCGTTAAATAACATGAAATAATTTAAATAGCTTCAAATCCAATATCTAAACAAAAATTTGTTGTTGTTTTTGTCAGTTACAAAAAGAGATATACACAGTAAATTACATGTATCCCGTTACTTTAACTATTATTTAATTTCACAGGTAAAATAATTTAATGATTATTTATAGATAAATTATTATTTTAGATGTTTCTTATTTGTGGGATCTAAAGTCTAATAAATGGGAAGTTCAAAAAAAAGAAACTATAAGTTTGGTAGAAGAAAAAACCTTTGATGATATTAATGACGGAGAAGAATTTGATGATGATGATGAAAAAGGAAGAATTCAGCGTACAGAAAAGCGGCAAGATATGACCAAAGGAAAGTATGGGCATGATGGTATAACCCAAACTTATACTGATCCAGCTGATGGAACAGTTTATATTTGGGACAGAGAGAAAAATGCTTGGTTTCCTAAGGTGCATTATAATGATTATTATTTTTACTACATTGCGTATTCTCGCGAGCTCTAATCAGCTAATTTGGTTTATATGTTTAAAATGTATAGAATACAGACTTGTGAGGGACTCAACGTCATTCTCAGACCACTAAATGGCTAAATTTATTTATTAAAAAATCTATAATACAACTCCTAGATAAGGTTTTCTTATAAGATTCATTTGTATCGATAATGAAATAGTTATAATATACTAGATATAACCAGACTATAGAGTATGCATAATTGATTCAGCACAATCAATGGATTTATAGGAAAGGCTTGTATAATAATAATTGACAATTTCATAAATAAGAAAACATTAAGATTTATTGAACTGTCTACTTATTTATAAGAGAATAAAAGATTTAATGATTATTAGATTATTATTTATTAGGTAGGTTTAAAAAATGTAAATGCTAAAACTCATAAAAAAAAATAGTTTAATCCATTTACCGTATTTTAATTTTAAATAGTCAATTATTAAAAGAATTGCTCTTTAAAATATACAAATTATAATTATTAAATAAATTCCTAAAAAATACATTGTAAAATCAATTCATTCATTAAATTGATCAGAATCTAAAATAAGATGTTATTGATAACTGCAATATGAATAAATTATAAGAATTGTAAATTATTGTGTATATTTAACATTTATTAACATTTTGATAAATTGTAGTATTTAATATTGTTTTAGATTGATGATGACTTTATGGCCCATTATCAACTGAGTTATGGATTTAATTCAAATGATAATTCTGCTATAAGCATAAATAGTACGGACACATTGAAAACAAATACTATTGGAGCTCAAAGTAAAGAAAATAAATCTGAATCTACCTTGAATGCTTCTGGTGTAAAATCTGAACCTGAAAAAAGGAAACTCCCGCAACCTTCTGAACCAAGTAAATTAATACTTTTTTTTTTTAAATTTCAAGAAAATGATTTTTTTTTTTTAACTAATTTGTAGATTGGTTTGAGATTGACGAAGAGCATAATACAAAAGTATATGTCTCAAATTTGCCATTAGATATAACTGAACAGGAATTTATTGATTTAATGCAAAAATGTGGATTGATCATGAAAGATATCGACAGTGGTCAAATGAAAATTAAGCTTTATACTGAGCGAGGCACAGACATTCTTAAAGGAGACGCTCTATGCACATACATAAAGGTATTATAAGTATTTGTTATAATAATATTACTAATAATATGATTGCAAATTTAATCGTTAATATATTTTAATAAACTCAATTATTTATTTTAAATAAATAGTGTTAAAACTGGTTCTTTTATATATTGCTATTTTTGTAATTTTTAAGCATTGATTAATTATTTTTTTTTAGCTAAAAGTTAAAATACATATATTTGTTTAGTTCTTTTTTATTGGTTATTAAATCTATACAACTTTATTTAAATGTATTGTACAAATTATTTGTACTTAAGGATTAGCTTATTAGTATTTTATTGTTTATTTTACTTAGCTACAAAATTATGTCCAATATTTTAAGGTTATTGTTTTATTATTGAAGACATACATTTTATATCCCAGTGTTACAGATAAATATGTGCACTATTTATATACTACTTGATGATTTTTACATCTTAGAAATGTTATTGGAACCATAGGTATTATATTATTATTTTATTTTTTTATTTAACCATGTAACTTATTAATACTTTATTTAATTTTATAAATTATAAATTATAATTATCAGGTCAGTAAACATTTGTCCATACTATAAATAAACATTTGGTAACCTCCTAGCAAAAGCTGATATTAAAATTACTTAGATTTGTGCTCTATACTTATTAGGTTCTAATAATTTGTATTACAATATGTCGATATTTATTTTTTCTTGAAATTAAGTTTTGATTTCATATACTGACTTTCAATGTGAGTATATAATTTTAAAATTTGTTAAATAATAGTTGTATAACTTTAATTATAAATAGGAAATATTTCAAATATTCTTAAATAATTTAATAATATTTATCAACTGGGTTTAAAATGTTATTATATTTTTTTTTTGAATGAATATTATATTTGCTCTTAAACTGTAATGTTTATACATTCTGGTTGAGGTTTAGCTTCACATATAAAGTTTTTTTTTTGTAAGCAACTTTGTGCATTCCATGCATAATCATTATTTGGATTTAGTGATAAACACTGCCATTGATCATTTCTGTCATTGTCTAAATGTTGTATTGTTTCAATTCTATTGTATCGAATTTTACGTCCTGATGTGGCCCATTTCCATTGGTCTTGGCTCCAATCATAAATGCCACCTATCCATCTTTCTTTTGTTTCTAAATTAACCAATATAAAAATGTTAAGATTAGTTTGAATTAAAATTTAAAATAATTTTAAAGTTTGTTTCTTTATTTTCATATATAATACTATTTCAGTGTTTAACCTTAATTCAGTATAATTAATAGCTTGTAAAAGAAATAACTGACAATTATGATAAACTAATTATTTAATAATTAATAACCGAGGAAGAGCGCAAATAGCTTATATCTAAATATCTAATATTATTAATTTATCAATCAATAAAATGAAAACCAGTTTATTATCTAGATGTATTAATTATATAATTAATTTTTATAACCATGCCCTTATAATATTATACAAATTTCATATTATGTGCTATTAACAGAGTTATTGCATTTTATAATAAGGTAACTATAGTTTAGTACATATAGTCTACCCCATTAAAGTTTATACTACAGTATTATTTTGTTATTATATGTTGGTTTATACTGTATATTCTATAATAGTAAGCATTCATAGTTATCATTAAGACAAGTTACATCAATTCATATATTTCGATACAATTCTCACAATGCAGCAGCATTGTTATTTAATGTTTATGTATAGTTCCAGCCTATGAATATCATGTACACAATACAAATTACAGTATCTTAATACTGCCCATTCCTAGTAATAATACATATTTCTTGTTCTTATTAAAAATTAAAAAATATCAATAAATAAATAAACTGATTAGAATAAAAGTTATTACACCAGTTAGTTGTTCTTTCTGTAAAACACTGTATAATAATACTTTATAGCAAACTAACCTGGCTTTTCATAGGATAAGTGTTATTATGAATATGATATGTTGACATTATAACCTATTTATGTGATGTATAAGCATAATATTATACTTAACTTAATTTGTATTTAATAGTCAGCCTTTCTTATTTAGTAAAAAATAGGATTTGGAAATTATGGTATTTGCATGTTTTTAAGGGTTATTAGATTTATTGCTTAGTAAGCTAAGAATTACACTATGAAACACTGAAAAAAAAAAATCAATTGCGTATAGTTTTGCATAGTTTTTGGTATTTTAGTTTTAAGAGTATACTTTTTATTTTACAATTTTTTACAGTATTTTTGATGATTAATGATAAAAAATTTATAAATTTGTAAATAATAAATATATATTAATTTTGAAAGATCTCAGTTTTCACTACATATTATATATATTATTTTTAAATTCTTAATTAGTATAATAAAAAAATAATAAATCTATATATATTATTTGCTCCGTATAATGATTAATTTTAAATGTATGTAACTATATACACATTTTTATGTGTACTATTATAATTAGAACAATTAAAATATATATATTTTTAAAGCTATTTATTATTTATTATTAAAGTTATTTTAGAATTGTCTTAAATAGTCTATTTAAATAAAATTAAACTGATAAATAATATAATTTTTTTAATAAATTCATATTATTGTATATAGAGAAAATACAGATTATTTTGTTGATATAGTGAGTAGTGCTATAAGTAATGACGGTAATGTACAAGTACTTTAGTTTCTGAAAATTACATACCTATGTACCTATATTTGGTATTTAAAAATAATTACCATTTCTTCTATATTTTAAAAACTTTCGAATATTATGATCCTCCACTTCTTTAGCAAGCACAACAAGTTTACTTCCTTTTGCCAAATATTTGCATTCAAAAAAAGCTTCTTGCCACGTTACAGTTTCCTTACTTAAATAATAACAGTTACTTCCAAATTTTGAAAATCCTTTTTGACAATTGTACACCAATTTTGATTCACATATATAACATGTAACTGAAAAAAAATGAAATGTATCCTTGTTATAAAAAATATGTCAATTGTTTTTATTTTATTTGAACCTACCAATCATTATTAAATAAAGAAAAACAATTTTTAACTCGGCTAATATTTTAAAATTCATTTTTAGTTTGAAAAAAAGTAAAAAAAAAATTTTAAGAAACGTTGTTCTTTACGAGATCAGTTACACTTTAATACTAAAATATTTCCATGGACTTCCCAGTATTACGGTTTTTTATTCATTATTCAACCTTCGGGCGTGTTTAGATCATCCAGCCAATTAAATTATAAAACATCGCGCTATGAATTTCAGTAAATATTGATTTATATTAAAAAAAATAATAATAATACTTATAAACTAGTTATGTTTGGTAGATACTGAAACTTATATAATTATGTTTATTTTATATTTTTAATTAGTGGTAATTTCTATTACATATCTCATATGTATTAACAGTGGCGGATCTATTATATTTTTTACCTGATGCAAATTATAAAATTAGCGTTCTCATATAATTCATCCTTCCTCTATTATGTCTATAATTGTTGATATATTAACTTATTTAGTAATTTGGCGCCCTCCGATCAAGACTTCCGGGGCAAGTGCCCTGGTTAGCTCCTCCCTTTAAATCGAGCCCCGTGTATTGTATTTGTATAGATTAAATCTTTATTTTCCAAGATTTAGAAATATTTTTTGTATTTTCGAAATTTTTGTTTTTTTTTTTTTTTAAATAAAAAATTTAAATGTAGATAAGTGTTTATATAAAACCATGATGTCAATTACTTACAACAACCCACAATTTCTTACCTAGGATTAAATTAACTGTTCTTCTTTATTTATATACCTTTTCAGTATTATTTCTATCTTTAACTTGTTATTATATGTTAATTTAATTAATCAACTTAATTAAATTTAAATACACTATTTTTGTAAATGCTGATTGATATTAATTATTCATAAAAAAAAGAGTAAAATAAAAAACAGAAGCCGGCATTTTATTTTTAAAATTTATTATCATACTAATTTACAATTTTAAGCACTTATACGCATTTTTTTATATAAAAATATATATCGCCTATTAAATAAATACATAAAAAAAATTAATGGTTAACGATTGTTGTAGGTATTATTTTGTATGCTCTTATAACTATAGATATTTATTAATTTTAATAACATGACATTGAAAATAGTTGTTTTATTTTTTTTAACTATAATTAGTCATTATTTCATCGATACCAATATTTAATATTATCGAATTTTTACTATAAAAAAATAATATCTTAAACATATTATTATATGTACTTCACTTAACTAACTATTATTTATAATGTTTAAGTTGAAGAAGTAATCTGTTTTTAATTTTTTTATTAAGAATTGTATTGAAACACAGATTAAATCGAACATCGATTGTACCTTACTACCATCCTATTTTATAAATTTAAAATAACATTTTTTTTTTGTTTTTTATTATAGTTTTACAATTACTTGCGTAATTGCTAAATATATTTTTATTATTATATCGTTGGTTTTTCATAAATACCTACATATTATATTACTTATGTAAATATGTTATAATATTAAATGTTTAATATTTACCAATAACAGTCGCTTTAGATTCTCAGACATTTTCCCCCCAAGACACTCCTAAAAAAAAACCAATATAATTTGCATGTTAACGCCCTTCCTGAAATAATTATTATCATTAAAAACTATACATTGTTAAACTGTTTTAATCTAAATTACCACTCCTCAAAAGCTTTTGTGTTTATTGTTATTTCGTACCTTGCTATTAAATGTAAAAGTTATAATTGCATTTGCGCAAATAATGGAATTTATACTTAAATTCTGTGAGGCGCAAACATTAAAATACTGTAAAAAGCCAAGTTGAATGTTGATTACATTAATAGGTTTTAATAAAGATTTGCCATACGTTTTAGAGGTATTTAAGAAAAACTTTATGTTTCCGCCTATGTACAATTTTATCAATCTCAAATGTTCTTTTCTCGATTAATTTTATTTCGAAAAAAAAGTAGTAAGTGATTTAATTATCCGAATTTTATTATTTTTATTTAGCAATTAATTTTATTTTCAAATTATTCTACACATTTTACAGTATTAATAGTAAATAGTATTATACGTGTACTGGTGTACCTACTTATACACTATTCTACGCCATTTCACTTGAACTACAGATGCCAATGAGTAGGAATTAGTGACTTCAATATCAAGAGTATAATAATGTCAATGCAATCAGTAATTATTAAGTTAATGCATTTTCCAGATAATAATATGATATAAATAATATATATAGTCAAGACCCAACTTATCTATTACCTTGTTTTCCCTGAGACAGTGAGACTCAAATTACTGCTTTTGAAAATGTACATAAATTAACGCAAATTCAGTTTACCTAACCCGTTTCTTGTCCCGAATTAATTGGGTAGGTTGTGTAGAACAGACTGATGGACAAAGAATTGAACATTCCTTGTCTCTTTTTGTTCATCAGTTCATCACTTCTGAGCGTTATAGAGTGATTGTCTGGATGTACAAATAATTTGTACTGTACAATGTCAATATGTGATGTGTTAATGTATTCCATAACCTATAGAAGTATAGAGAGTATACCCATGACCATATTTAGGTTTAGTTGGTGCCTTAACAAATCACAGTTATTGCGTCCCTCTACCCAAAAACAAATTAGACATTTTTATTTTGTTTTTAGCCATAATTTTGAATTACATAATTGATCACTTAATGCTGACTATTTTCCTTTTTTTTTTCAAGAGCTCGAATTGGTTTTATGAAGTCATTTTGTTTTTATTCTACCATAGCTATTGAAAATAAAATGTTTTTATGTTTATAATATTATAGTTGTTATTGCATCAATTGAAACATCTTGGAAATTATTATTACTACATAGCAATTAATGTATATATATATATATTTGTTTAACATGTAATTATGGGTGTGTGAGTGACGATGAGCGTGTCTTAAAAAATATATAGTTATATTTCATATTCGTACATATACACATTGTTGTGACTCGTGTATAAAATAGGATAAAATATATCGGTACTCATTTTTTTTACTTTTAAAGTTTTAAATTGTAACTTCACAGAACAAATACACTTATATCATTATACATTTGAGTTTGAGAAATAATGAGTATGCAAATGTCTTAGAATTCACCTGTGTGGCCGAGTCTACGGGGGGGGGGGGGGGAGATCTATCGCCCCTTGGATCCGGCGCCTGGGTACTATTAATTGTTATTATACATTATAAATTGTGAATAGTTTCAGACTTACGGACTACAGTAAAATAAGAATGAAGCGTTAAAAATTTAAAAAAATGTACTGCAACGAATGCAACGTTTTGCACTTGCACGAATACGTAAATATTTTAAACCTTTAATAAGTAAATGTTATACCACTAATACTTATCAATTAGTAGTACCTATATGCCTATTACGATGATATAAATTATCATATTATTATAATTCAGTAGAGTTCTATTTTTGTGGTGAGGGAAAACTCGTGTTGAAATAAATTGTCACGTTCTTGTATTCAGCTTTATTTCGATTTTCAAAACAACGGAATTTTAATTATTAACTTTTTAAGTATTTACCTAATTTTAACTAAATATTTTAAAGTTTCCCCGTTAAGTCCATTTGACGAATAAATAAGTTATTAGTAATAACATATTACATTATTACAGGCTACGTGGGATGTATATAGGATGACAAGGACGATTTTTTTCTTTTATTTTATTTAGGACCTCAATGGTACGTCTAAGGTCTACAGTTTACAATAAATATTTCTATCAATCATCCATCAATATATGCATGGTATGAGGTAATGAGGTTATGCACTATGTTAGACTAGTTCTTGTGTTAGTCATAATTCATACATCATGAATTATTACGTTTATGCACGATGGCATCATAAGCGTCCATTACCTATTGAGTATTGACAGAAAATAATATGTCAAACTCATCAAGTCGACCTTATAAAGTTTAAATTCCAATGACGTTATTTATAAATTATAAGTTATAGAATTATGTATAGGACGAAAACACGTTGTTCAACTATTAAATAAAAGTGGATTTTACGATTATGATTTTTACTGTTATTATTTGTTTTTTATTTTTAGAAAGAATCAGTAGATCTAGCATTAAAGTTGTTAGATGGTTACATATTTCGGGAAAAAGAGATCCATGTGGAAAAAGCAAAATTTACAATGCGTGGAGAAAAATATGACCCATCATTAAAACCAAAAAAGAAAAAACGAAAAGATAAAGAAAAGATAAAAAAAATTCAAGAAAAGTAACTTTTCAATTTCACTATTATAAACAATAATCTACTATAAATGATATATTATGTTCGTATAATAAATTATCTGTTTTCCTTAAGGCTATTTGATTGGAGGCCTGATAAAATCATCGGGGGAAGAGGAAAACATGAAAATGTTGTAATCGTTAAAAATCTATTCGAAAAAGAAACATTTGACAATGATGTCTCATTACTCTTAGAATATCAAAGAGATCTCAGGGAAGAATGTTCAAAATGTGGTATAGTGAAAAAAGTAGTTGTATATGATGTAAGTATACAATAATTTATAATAAATTACCAGTTTTTTTTTAAATTAAATTCTTGTGAATACCTATTTTACATTGTTAACTCATCTCAAGTTTCAATATGAATTTAACTTAATATATTAATAATACTTCTATCAAACCTAAATTAAATATATGCATATTCCATTCATACATGATATATATCATATTAAATTTAAAAAAATAACATCGTATAAGATGTCTAAATTTATAGAAACTAGAAAGTAAATGTACTCTTTTTGTCGCACAAATGACTCGTCTATAGATAATAGGGTTTGAATGTTAAACATACATATGGAATATTAAGTAAAACATTCTTAGATGCATATGTCATTGGCTATTTAAGACCAAATAAATAAGACTGCTGAAATATTTTCAAACTTTTTAGGTTGTAGATATAATTCTTAACTATATACTATTTATTTTTAAAGAGACATCCAGAGGGCGTTGCTCAGATTAATTTTAAGGAACCTGAAGCAGCTGATGCTTGTGTGCAACTATTAAATAATAGGTGGTTTGGGCAAAGAAAAATAACTGCTGAAACATGGGATGGAAAAACTAAATACAAGTGTGTATAATCAATTTAAATAATTAAAAACAGTTAATTTTTAATTATAATTTATATTTAAATATTTTTTTACTATTTAGAGTCACTGAAACACCTGAAGAAACTGAAGAACGTTTAAAGAAATGGGAGACATATTTATTAGCCACTGGTAGTACTGAAAAGAACGATGCTCATGAATCTGATAGTGATTCAGTAAAAACAAAAAGTGGCGGAGAAAGTGATGATGAAATGCCATCAACTAATCAGACTATAAATAATGAAAATAAAGGTTTTTATATAATATTAAATAATATATAATTATTTATAGATAATAACAAATTTATGAGATAGTATTAAGGTAAAAAATAAAATAAAATATAATATATTAAAATAATTATTTAATTTACAGATGAGTCCAAGTCAAATTAGTCTTCTCCAGCAGGTATAGCATCTTCTAACCTTTTGTTGAACTTTATTCGCAATTCAGTGGCCAAATCACCTTTCAGTTGATCTTGCACAAACCAACAAGACACATCCATTTGGACCTAACACAACAATCAATTAAAATACTTTTATTGTATTTTGAATGTATAAAAATTATTTAAACATTAATAAAGATTGTAAGAACATACATTTTACTTTTATTCCAATACAAAAAAGCGCTAGAGAATAATATTAAAGACATATTTTTATATAGAATAATAATAAAAAGAAAAACTTTTTTATATAACTATCTAGTTCTAGTATAGAATGATATTTTGAAATGTGTTCTAAATAGATCCTAAGTAGTATTTTTCTCTGTTATAAAATAATTTTTGTGATATTGAACTTATTATTTAAAATATTTAAAAGATTAATACAAGACATTTTTGATTTAATTAAATCTTTTCAACTATCTTAAATAATAAATATATTTAAATAAATTTAATTTTTTGTAATAAAAATTAGCCATCAAGAATCTAACCTGTGATAATATTTTATTATATCACACATGCTTATTTTAAACATTATATCATAAATACCATTTCACATGATCCTCTCAAGGCTCCACAAAGTATATTGCTATATTTGAGATTTTGATAGTTATCTGGTAGTTCCACAAACTCAGTTAGTGGATTAGTGTCAAATGTTAAGGAAAACTCATCTCCAGCAGCACTCCAATTAGTTAAAGCCGGAGTTATACCCAAATACATTTTAAATGCATACTAAAATAAAAAGATTATGAACACTTCAAAGTCTAGTAATTAGGTACAAAAACGTTTTATAATATATGCACAATTCTAACCTGAATTTTATCTGCAGTTTCTCTTAAATCATAACATCTTCCAGCATTAGTACGTGCTAAAAAATCTTCAACCATTCGTACTCCAATATTATAACCCATTCGATCTAACTGTTTATTTACATCCTCAACGTTTTCATAGTCTTTCATTAATTGCGACACTATGGCTCCATAAGTTAAAGTAAATAACTCGGAGTTCTGAAAATAATTTATGAATTAATTGAAATAAATAGGATGTACTTACTATACAAAAATAAAAGAATTATAGTATCTATCTATAATAGTATTAAGTATAAATAAATAATATAATAATAGATATACCTAAGATATATTTACTATTGGTAAAGTTTTCTGTGAAACATTTCATTTGTATGAGTACAACATTTAAAAAAAAATAATAAATATTTCTAAATCTCAAAAATGTATAATAAGATGGTAATATTGATTATAATATATTTTATCAGTATTATAAAAAAAACCATAGAATAAGTCAAAAATAAATTTTAACAAGTAGAATAAAAACTGGGAAAGTCACTCGTCTGTATAATTGTAGATAGTTTACTGATATTGGGGTATATTGTCGTTGAATACATTCGATTTTAATGATGTTAGCTCAGTATAATGTTACTTGATATAAAAATATTTGGTATTAAATGGAACAAATACTTACAACTTTCTTAACGTCTAATCTCGTGTTCTGTCGAGACATGGTTATTGTGGATAATCGTAGACAAGATTATAATTTTTTTAATTACACACAAAATAAATGTTGCAGTAACGCAGTATAGAAAATTCTAAATATTCACAAATAACTTGAATTTTCTTTAAAGATTATAGAATCTTTTATCAGTTACTTATAATTGATAATATGACCGATGATAAAAATATAATAGTATCTTAAATTGTGATATGGCCTAAAGACCTAAACAACATCAAAAGATCCAAATTTTAAATCGTTCACGTTTTTTTTTTAAATGCAATAAATACTTTATTTAAAATTATTTTAGAATAACCAATAAACTAAGTAAAGTAAATGTATTCCAATTTCCAATATTTTTTTCCCCAACAATCAAATTTTGATTTCAAATTTATTTTTTAAGAAAAACATAACCTAATAATATTTTAGCTTATATTGTGTTTACTTTTTGATGAATGATAAGGACATTGATTACCGGCAAAGTTGAAACTTTAAAAGTATCTTGAAAATTTCGAGTGTTGTCTGTTTAGTTTAGTTACACATAATTTTAAAAACGTTAAATAATTTAATAAATACCAACAATATGAATGACGCTGATACTTATAAATCGTATTTGAAGCGCACCGTTTATGTAGGTGGATTAGCTGAAGAAGTTGATGATAAAGTATTGAGATCTGCATTTATTCCTTTTGGTGATATAGTCGATGTCCAGGTAATCTACTTATTGATGTATATCCATAATATAAATTAATTCAATTTAAAATTTATTATGAATTTTAGATGCCATTAGACTATGAATCTGAGAAACACCGAGGATTTGCATTTGTTGAGTTTGAACAACCCGAAGATGCGTTAGATTCTATTGACAACATGAATGAAGCAGAGATATTTGGCCGCACTATTCGCGTTAATTTAGCTAAACCTCAAAAGATTAACAGAGGCTCAACCAGACCTGTATGGTCGGAAGATGACTGGCTTGTACAGTATGCTGGTAAGACATTGGAACCCAAGGACGATAAAAAAATTGAAGAAGACAAAAGCAAAGATGAAGCAAAGAACCCACAAGTTTATCTTGATATTAAAATTGGTAAAAAGGATGCCGGTCGAATTATCATTATGCTACGAGCTGATATTGTGCCACGTACAGCAGAAAATTTTCGTTGTTTATGTACCCACGAGAAGGGTTTTGGGTATCAAAATACTACGTTTCATAGAATCATTCCAAATTTCATGTGTCAAGGCGGTGACATTACTAATAACAATGGTACTGGCGGACTATCAATTTATGGAAAAAAGTTTGACGATGAAAATTTTGAACTAAAACACACAGGCCCGGGTGTCTTATCTATGGCTAATTCTGGGCCAAATACAAATAGTTCACAATTTTTTATTTGTACAGCACGTACAGAATGGTTAGATAATAAACATGTTGTGTTTGGCCATGTGTTAAGCGGTATTGATGTTATGAAAAAAATAGAGAAATGTGGAACAAAAGCGGGTCTGCCAACTGAGAAAGTAATAATTGGTTCTTGTGGACAGTTAGCTTAGTGACATTTATATTTTAATAAGACTTTTTTTGTATACATTAATTTTATATTTTATTGATTAATGTAATTTATCTTTCAAAGTGTATTAATTAGTTTTGTAAATTATATATTTAAAAATGAAAATATTTTTTCTTAAAAATACTAAGTGTAACATTGAGTAGAATGATTCTAGTTTCTCAATTTATCATATGATATATAAATGATAGTTGTTAAATCCAATACATAATTATAACGAAAATAAACATCTGTGAGATGGTAATCTGTAAATAAATATTTATGGCCTAGGCATAAATGCACATTGAGTCTGAGTTTTAGGAGTACTAAAAGTGGCCTATAAGGGGCTTTGTCCCTTACACCACCTTTAACTAACTAAAACAAAATCATTAATTTTCAAATAAAATCATAAATTATAACATTAAAGAAAATTAAGAAGAAATCTGATTTTCAAAAAGAAGCTTTTATTAATTAATTTACAACCAACATCCGATACTTCCTTAACAATATGAAATCAATTAATAAGACTTTTTTTTTGTAATAATAATATATTATATCCAATTTAGATTCATCAATTGTATCAAAGGAATAATAAATTAATTGTGTATAAAACATGACTTAATGTTATTATATAGAAAAAGAACTACAGCGAGTTCTGCTTAATGTGATCATTGGTTTATAGAATCAGCCGTTTATTGGAATAAAAATTGAAAGTCCCAAACCAATTCTTATGTTACTAATGTTAGATTAACCTCTTATTAGAATTATCAAGTACAAGATAATTGAATCATTTTTAAGAAAATTCTTATCATTTTAATAGTATTTGAAACCTTCACTAAAAAGAAAAAAGAATTGTTTTGAAAAAGTTAAAAGGAGCTATTCAAAAATGTGTCGAAAATGACACTTTTCAGTTCCAAAAGTTATTGATACAATATACATTATTATTTATTTATAGACAATTAAAAATCATGTATATATTATATTAATTGAATATGGATTTTAATTTTAGGCTAATATGAAAATTAAATTAGTAGATTCTCAAGTACAATCAAAAGGTTAGGTTTCTTTACTTTATTTAAAATTTATTTTGTTTTAATCTAATTTTAAACATACATATAAATATAAATTCATCAATAAAAAAAATGTTTTATAGAATCAACCGGTTAATAGAAACAAAATGATCTGAACCTATGTAATCAAATTAAGCGGAACTTATTGTATACATATTAAATCAATTCTTCTAAATTGTTGTGTAACTTGCCAATATTTAAATTTTTTAAGCCATAATTTCAGTTAACAGCAAACAAATCAAAATTCTATTCAGTATTTCAGTTAAAAATACTTAACATAAACTTGAGTTGAGACAACTAGATAGCCAATATCACATGAGTTTATAAATTGGTTATCATCTGATAACGACTTCAAATACCTTACCAATATAAACTGAATTTACCTAAATCTTAAACATTATATCAGAATAATTAGTTTTATAAAAAGTTTGATTTATTATACATTATTCTATAATAGTTAAAACATGATTGAATTAATACTTAAAATATTATTATTGCATAAATTAAATTGATGACAGTTATTTAAGTAAAAAAAAAAAAACAGTGTATTTTGGCAAACAAAAAACAATAATAATTTTTCAACGATAACTTATTTACTTCTTGTAATTATATAATATATCATAAGATTTTATCATTTTAATAGTTTATTGACTATTACACTTAGTAGCATAATAAGGTTTAATAAACTACCTTTATCATTTATTAATATGGAATTATTTTAACTTATAACATAATAAAACAAATAACTTAATATATTAATTTAAGTATAACATATTTATATATTTGTTTGTGTCATTTGGCCTAAATAATTTTTCTTATACGAATTTATTTTCTTCTTCCAAAATTCACTATGTTTTTCAAATTTAAATTTTTCTTTTGTATTAAGGTAATTCTTGAGTTTTGAACTAAAAAAATTATTTTGAAAAAAATTGTTCTTAAACAAACTTTATAATCAGGGTGATTATTTTATTATTATAATTGTTTAAGTTTTAATTTTTTTGAATGACAATATACATTTTTAATTTCATATTATGAAGCAGAATATTATTTTGAGTATTTCAATAGATAAAAATCAAAATTTTGATGAATAGTTTAGGAGTTGAAAATAATTAAAGTATAAGTGAATGGAGTGGAGTGGTACACCTTGCAAAATATTGGTCTACAACTCTACTCACTAACTTCTACTATAATATTTATTTTATAAACTACTTATCCGAATTTTGATTTTTATATATTGAAATATTTAGGAAAATTGTTCTATTTCCGAACATGAAATTAAAAATACATAAAAATAAGTAAAAACTTAAAAAATAATGACAAAAAAAAAATATTTTCAAAAACGTTTCTAGATTTTGAAATAATGGATGTTTTTTGATAAAAGAATTGCTCAGTATACATATAAAAATAAAATAAAATATTACCCAATGTCGTTAACAATATTTGTATCACATGAAGAAATCCAAACAGATATTTTACTGTATTGACGCCTATTATACACAATACCACAAATATTATCGTTGTATGGATCATACATCCCTCCAATCATACTCAACAACTAAAAAAATGAAAATATATTTCCATTAGGTAGAGGTATAACAAAATGTATGTGGTAAAATAAATATTACAATATCCATCCAGTACTGATCTAATAGTCCATTATCCTTAATTAACCAACGTCCACCATTCTTGTTTGTTGGGTCTTCCCACATGGGTTTTATATCTGATTTAAATACAGAATAATCACAACCAGTCGTTAACATACTTGGTATTTTAATGTGATTAAATATGCTGTGAAAGAAAACACAAAAATAATACATATATAATTATTAAATGTGTGCATGTTTTTTTTTAATACTCAAGATAATCAGAATATATTATTCTTAAAGGGAAACATCAAATTAATAAAAGCAATATTTTTCCTTTTTAATTTATATAAATAACATATAGTACTAGGTATATACTCTCTATACTACCTTAGCGGATTAAATAAAGTATCCGACTCGGGAAATTACTGTATGACAGGCCCACCAATTACTAAGTAAATCAGCCTAGAGTTATAATACGACTATTGGCTCCAAAGGGAATTTTCCCAGTATCCAGATGGGCCAATTCGCCGCTGTATACTACTATACTATATAGCTTGGATATAAAATGAATAATTTTGTTTCCATTGAATAAACAGAATTCAAATTTAGAATATATTGAGTCAAATATGGATTAGTGTAAGTATTATTGATATTGACCATTGACCAATTTTAAAAATATGTGTATCATAAATTTTTACAAATTAAAAAAAAAAAGTATCTTATTATTAAGGTAAATTTTAAAAACTCAATATTACCTCATCAATAAATGTACATGTAAATTAATTAACATATGATACATAACACTGACAGAACTTAAAATAAGGTTTTGAAAAAGTTAGTTATTTTAAGTAGACAAATTAAAAAAAAAATGAAAGTATTATATTAACTTATAGGTGCACCAATTACATAAGAGTAGTTAAATAGTTAAAAGAAAAATGTTTATATTTGCAACTTTGCCAGTTGGTAGTCATAACACTTATTTGGTGATTTATAAACAGTAGGTATGTCTTGTGAGTTAAAGAACTTCTAGCAATGTTATATTTATATATTTTGTTGGTAAGTACTTGCCTCCAAAACTTTTCAACGCTGTCAAACTCACACAACCCGTACAAATTATCAGTCCAATTTTCGTCTGGGACCACAGTTCCGCTGAATTTCCAGTACCATAGTTTCCAAGAGTCGTTCAACAAATGAACGTTACTTACTTCGTCTTTATCAATTAGTGCCATTGCATTTAGATTTCATAAGTCTGTAACGATATGTCGATATACTTCGTCAAAAAAAATATGTCAAAACAATATACGATAATATAGAACGTCGGTTGGACTTGGAATCAACGAGTCGCAGTTTGGTGGCGTAGGTCGTAAAACTTACATTCACAACATATAATGGAAGTAAAATCTAAATGAATTACCTACCTCGGTTGTATGAGCACTATAAAAAAACCATCGATGTCAATGCGATTAAAAACGGAGTGATTTCCTAAAGATCACGCAACGTAGGTACAGAAGAGAAACGGATTTATATTAATATATAAAAAATAACAACAGTGCGTAATGAGTAATGACCAGAACGGTGACGTACAGGCTACAGTTCTTATAACGCTACATTATACATTTATACACTATTAAAGAGTAAAGACCTTTAATTGTGGTTATATTAGGAAAAACGGTCATCTTAAATAGCCGATTCAGTACGTAACTTTTAAGCAAATATTGATGTCCGCGGCTGTGCCATGTGACAGCACTGTTTTTTAATCGATTATTATTGTTATCGTGTACCATGTCTTTGAAGATTGCTCCATAAACATATTAACTAAGTTAATATGTTATGGATTGCTCCTATACCGCTGATAAGAAATTAATACCACTCATATTAAGTTGCATTTACTACGATTATTAAGGGCAATTTAGTAACTAAATTGAACACCTAATAATCATTGCCCATATTATTATATATGAATATATGAATATATAAACATTATTGAAATAATACGAGTATATTTATTTTTCAATAAAATTAGTTTATTAATCAAAATTATACATTTTTTGTACATGTTTAATTATTCTAGTAGTTTACTACATAAGTACTTTAGGCTTAATAATAAATTAACTTTGTGTTGGTAACTTTTAGTTAAGTATACAATAATCATTCAAAAATGTCATGGTGAATAGCAGGGCCGTACTCAGAAAAAATTGTGGCTGAGGTTTAACCTCACTAGGTACGGACGGCCTTGGCGTATAGTAAAATTTATAATTATATAATATAGGTAAAACATTTGAGTTACCTCGAATCTTTAAATTATTACAAAATAATTAACATCACTATTTATCTTTAAATAAATAATTTCGCCCAAATTTTAATTTAAATTGCCTATTAAAAATAATTGCTTTTATATATTTATTCGATTTTATGGTTTTAGTATGAACTAATAATGAGGAATCTTGTATTAAATTTTAAACCAACGAATACGTTTTTATCAACAGTAACTATTATCGAAAAAAAAGTGTTCTAATTCCTATAAATAGTTAAAAAATAGTTAAAATGTATTTTGTTTATAAATATAAAATGATAATATAAACATTTGGTAAAAATTTCAAGTACTCATGAATAATTATTTTTGAGTTCCAAATAAACAACAAAATTGATTTGCGTTAAAATTTTCATTTTTTCTTAGTTCATTTGTTTTTCTTAATACAAAAAATAACGACTCGTGCTGATCTTTATTGTGTACTCATAAACATACAAAAGAAAAACACATAATTGTAAAATCAATACATTAATATCTAAAACGTATAATAATCTAAAATGCATAAGCAAGACATTAAAAACATAAATTCAGTCATATGATAGTTTGAATGTAAGAAAAAAATATTTTGGGATATTTGAAAAAAATTTAATTAAAAATCCCTAATATAATCGTATATATACAAATACAATCAAAAATATAACCAAATACAGGATAAAATAAATGTCATAAGACAGTCCACAACTATGTAAAACTTTATAATTTAAAATAATATTCAATTCAAATCTGCCAAAATTAATCGTTCATAATATAAAAAGAAAATTAAGTACTTATACAAATTAAAAACACTATCTTTCTCTCCCTCTATATATATATTTCTAGTTATATTAGTTATATTAGAGGTATTCAAACTTTTTAATCTAACGACTTATTCAATTTTTATTACATTTTGTTTGCTCTTAAATTATTAAAGACAAAAAGAAAATATTTCATAATTTATAATAAATACATCAAATACCTATAAAAATGTAATAATATTTGTAAATAGAAAAGTAAAATTAAATGTATTAAGTTTAGAACAAAATAATAAATTAAAAGCGATTATTATTAGTATTTTTTCTCTTCTGTGCCACCCCTGGGAGGCTGGGAGCTATGACACAGTTTGAAATGTTTGAATACCTCTAGGTTATATTATAATATATTAAAGAAATTATAATTATTTCAATTTGAAGTAGATACTTGGCCATTTTTTTTTTTTATGTAAAGTTTCATGTAATCACGTTATTTAAAATGTTATAGTTACATTGAAAAAAACAAATTGTTAATTATTACAATACTTAAATACACATAAAAGGATATTTGGAAGACAAACTAATTTATCTCAAAAATTGTATCACAATTTTGAACATAAATAATATTAAAGTATGGATCGATGATATTAAAAATTTTGAAATGTATTTTCAGAATTTAGGATCAATATTTTTTTTTAAATTGAAAGAATATAAAAAAATACTCTGGTATATAAACTAAAAAAAATATTTTTAACTAAAATAAAATGAGAATCATATTATCTATACACTTGTGTATATACTTATGAATACAATAAACTAACAATAAGAACTATGATTTTAAAATCTAAATAAAAAATAAATCATTATTACCATATGGCATATACTATATTTTATATATTATATAATCAATGAAAAAAAAAAAAAAATCATAAAATTAGCATCATTTAAATTAAATACATAGAGCTCAATAAAAGGTTTATGTACTTATAATCTGAATAATTAATAACATTCAATTAAAAATTAGAATTTTATCAGTTGAATACAATAATTTACATTAAACACAACACAAATAAATTTGTAATCATTTTTCAGAGTAAAAATAAATAAATTATTCATATTCCATAGATAATTTTAAGTTTTTTTTTAAATAGAATACATTACTTTTATGCACCATCAAAAATACAATACTAATTTTAGTTAATAAGTTATTTTCTGTACTTGTGAATAAATAATTTATAATCTACAATATATTATAATGCAAATCTACAATGATATTTCATATATTGGAAGCAGATAGGAAATAGTGATACAAAATTATATATTGTGAGCATTCAATTAAAAAAAATCAATTTCATTTTACAAAACATTCTTTCATACTGTAAATGTTAATACTATAATATACATGTTACTAAAATTCACTTTAAATTAAATTTCAGTTTTGGGCTCTTGTCAAGTTAAGAAAATGTCACTTGATGTATTTTAATAGAATACTCACTATATACCATAACACACTATACCTTGTACAACATTAAATTTAATTATAAATTATTGTGTAAACAAAAAGAGAATTTGAAAATAAAATGTACAGCCCAAGCTATCACAAAATAACACAAAATAAAACTTTTTTTTTAAATTAACATGAAAAAATCAAAATACTAACAAGACTTTAAGAATACCGATAAAAGTACACTTCTTTCCAATTCAAATCTATATTATCACAGTAGTGAGTACCCTGAAAATATACTTTTAAGTTTAATTTTAATTGTTATGAGAAAAATGTATTTTAATTGGACAATGAGAGTCCTAGGTTTTCTGATATACAATTTAATTTTATTAGATACTAGACTTTAATTAATTTAGTAGGTATATAATATTTATATAGAATAATGAGCAATTTTTGAAGATGTAAATTATTCTATCAAGGATAAAACTTATGATAAAAAATGATTACGTCATACAGATGATTTTTTTTCTTGTCAACAATATTGAAACAATGGAAATAAGGCCAAAAAACCTTAAATTATAATTAAAAAATAAAATTAATAAAAATATTCATAATATAAGATATACAGCGAGGACATTGCTACTTATAAATTATAAATGTATTAATTACTAAAAAATATATAGTAAATAAAGCTACAGTTGTTCAGTATTTTGAAATTTCTGACTTATAATTATTAGTACATAAACATAAATATATATATAATATATAATATATAGTTTATGGTAGTTAAAATTTTTTTAAACATATTTGTGTAAATGTGTTGTATTTTGTATGTATACTTAATTTTATATCACAGATATATGTGACTAGTTCACAACTTTTCTGTGTAATCCCACCAGTCTTTCTCATAACCTTCGTGAACATGCTCTAACAACACTTTTCGCCGACTTTCGCAGTAACTAAAAATAATAAAATCGTTTAAATTTTCAATTAGTTATATTAGTAAATATTTTGATAAAATAAGTAAAATTTAAAATAAAATAGGATTGAAGGATATTAAATATAATTAAGAATTCATAGATTTAATTAAATACGTATTCATTTAATTTGCCATTACATACAGATTAAGAATATGATGTAATATCTAAGTTAAAATAAATAAAAATTGACTTTAAATTAGTTTAAAAGATCTAATATATATTCTTAGGATTTACTAATGATAATTGGAAACCATATTAATTTAAAAAAAAATGTATTACCGATATTTATCTTGAACTTTCTGCTTGATGTCAGCTAAATTTTCGGAAGTTATATCTCTTTCTAAATACTCTGACAGAGTTTCAGTAGCACTTTCTAAGTCTCGTTGGTTATCCTAATATAGTAAAATAACTAAAATTTAGTAACAATAACTAAATAGATAAATCTATATAATTAATTAGATTTACCTCAAAAAGAACTGATTGGTTATTCTTCTTCAAATAGTATGCAAACACATAAGTGTACATAAGTGTTTGTCTACATTGACATAATATATCAACAGCTTTTTTTAAAAATTGTACCTACAATTTAATTCATAAATATTAATTTTGTTTATAAAATATAATTAAATAATTATAATAGGCATTAAAAAGAAAAAAACAATTTAGTGTATTTAAAATTAATTAATACCTCAATCCAAGACATGTTATGTTGTTGCATTTCTTCCATTTTTTCTTTAACACTAGCATAAAGTTTGTGTTCAAACTTAAGCGATTGCATATGATTCATATAACGGTTACAGTAGAAAAGATACCTCTGTAAGGCAGCTCTGGATCTTTCTTGAGCATCTCTAGCAGCTTTAGCTTCTTCTTCATCATACCGATTACAGTTATACCTACATAGTATTAAAATTAATATAATAATACTAATAGACAAGTTATATAAAGTTATTTTTTCTTAATTTTACCATGAAGATCCGTGTGGTTCCCATGGGCCAAGGCATACCCAACAAAAGTCAGTTTTGCAATTTTGATTTTTACAAACCATATGGTTGCAACCACCATCTTTTTCTATAGTTACATTACATTTAGGACACTCCTAAAAGTACGATAAAAATATTTTTAAAAAAAATAATAGCAATAAGTAGCTAATAGTTCATCTAATTTAAAAGTATAAAATTGAATTTTAAATTAGAGATTAATCAGTTATAAATATATTGACAATGAATTATTTTAGTAACAGACCACAGAAATTATTAATAACAATATTATTTGAATTTAGCAAGAATAAAAGATGCTACATTAACATGGTTAACAGATACTATAAACTATTAATATAAAAGGAATAACAATGCATGATGAAGAGGCTTAATGTATTAATTTATGTTAAAAACTAAAATATGTACAGATCTTAATAAAGATGCAGAGATAGTTCAAAAGACTGGTATAACTAAATAATTATACCAGAAATTAAATGAAATAAAGAAAAAATAGAAGGCAAGGGAAATTCTTAAAAGGCAAAGATGATAACAACATGACAGATTGACAAAAATAAAATTTGACATAAATTTATCGAGGGACATGATCTGACTGGACTAGACAAAAATCAGTTGCCACCTGATATTACTCATTATAGAGTAGGTTTAAAATATAAATATATATAATAATTTTTAAGAATTCTATAAATTAGATAATTTTCAAGTCTGATATCAGTGTTTTGTATTAATAATACATCAAAACTCTCCAAAATTAATTAGGGTGTATATCACTATATTAATACAATAATACCATAGTAAATTAGTTAAATATATTTTTTGTATTATTATTACGAAATACATAATCTATATAATACAAGTAGCATAGTCAACATGCATATGTAATAGTAATATTAAAAGTTTATGATATGAGTGTCTTAAAAAAGCAGTTCATCAACAATATTTCAATCAAATATATCATATGTAAGTATTCAATGGTATAAAAACAATTTATAAGTATATGATAACATGATTAGTAATAATCTAATGGGAAAAAAATTTATTATTTAACTAAAAACATTTAAGCTATTAAAAAAATACTATTTCAAATGTTTATGAAATAAAATCTAACTTTTTAACTTATATGTTTATACTTAGCATAAAGCCTATGACTATTAATAGATATTATAAAAATAAAAAACCTTATCATAAAAAATAGTAAGTTAAGGTATTAACTTTAAAAGCAATAAAAAAACAATTCTAATTACAATTTGTTTAAGTACTTGTGTAGACACTCTTTACAATTTTTCAATATTACATGATAATAGTTTTTTTATAGCTTAAAAAAAATAAAAAAAACTTAATAACAACCTATAACATCCTAGTAAAAATTTGACTTGATAATGTAGATAAAAAAGATTATCATAGGTTACTCAGAATCTAAAATTGGCAAAATAAATAATTGTTTACAAAATTACTTTAGTATTAGCTGCAATCCAATTTGAAGTTTCTGAATCATCATCACATTTTTTGATCCATTTTCTTAATAAATTACATTTAACAGGATCATGCCAATTTTCTCCACACACAAAACAAAATACATGCAAACATCGACAGATCACTGGTTTTGAATCAATATACTGGGCTTTAATAACATTATTGCAGTCAGGTGATGGACACCAACGTAATAATCTGTTACACTATTTTAAAACAACAAAAATTAAAATGTATAGAGATACAGATTAAATATACAGAAATAAAATAATTTACTTCAACAAAACTATTAGTAATCAGATGTTGATATTTCATTCGAACTTTTGGATCTCTGACTAATCGCATAACAGTGGCATCATCTACTAATATATCACAACCACTTGCTGCACATGCAATTGTTTGACCAACACCTTCTTCAATAATTTTTGTTGTTAAATATTCTGTCCAACATTGTGTACAGAATCGATGATTACATTCTAATCCAGTCATCATCTATAAGTATAAAAAAAGATGTTCTATAATGCTTTAAATAAACCCTTAATAGTAATTAACTTACATTGTTTGGGAGTCTTACAAAGCAAATAGCACAATCTTCCATTCCAGGAGTACCTCTACTACGCGTAGATGTTGGCTGTAAGGAAATATGTAAATCAAAAAAATATTAATTTCTAGTTAAGTTACTAGTACCAACTAAATTAAATTTTAAATATGATATAATAATAATCAAAATAATTTTATTATAAAAAAAAATATATTATTTTGTTATAATTAGATAAATTCATTGTTAATTTTATTGAAATTATCGAAATTTAGTATTTAACATTACAACATTATAATTTATTATACTAAAAAAGTACTACTTAGTTATTTTCCCTCCATAGTATCACATAAAATTTATCGTACTGCCACCAATGATAGTTGGATTAATTTAAAAATTTGAAATTTTAGAACAATTATACCTATTTGTCAATGATATTATTATTATTCCTATTGTATATTATATAATGACAAGTACATACTTGTCCTGTCTTATAAGCATTATTTTTAAATATTATGAAAAATGAATTTAATGAGTCATTTTTTATAATATTTTAAACTAGTATTTTATATTTATAATAAGACAATGAAATGATCTTTAAAAAATTGTCCTATTCTTTTGTTTAATTATGTGTAAATATTTAATATAAATTATAACTGTAGTACAATTTAAATGTCATTCACTTTTTTTATTATTTATAAAATAAAATGGTTATCTAGTGACCAAATAATCAATTTTATACTATGCAGTGGCAATAATAAACAAGTAAAATTAATAGATATTAATTTTTTTTTAACTCAAAAACATATTATCTTAATAATTGATAATATGAGAATATTACAGCATAGAATAAGCTAATAAAAATGTGTTAACAATACAATTCAATAATAGATACTTTTTAATTATCGTATTCCAACTTGTATCCATAAATAGGCCAAATGGCAACTGGTAAAAGTTTTAAATCCGTTATCATACTCCAATCCGATTAGTATTTATTTTAATACATGCAGATGAATTACAAATATAATTCTATAGGTTTGATTAGTGGAACATATACTATTAAACATACATGACAATCAGCTAAAGAACATAATAAAGAACAATTACAAACTTGGTCTATGTTAGATTCCTCCATAAAACTGAATTTTTGATGTCAAAAAAAAAAAAAAAAAAATTACTAACTATCTATTTACTATTTACTTGAGTAATAAATTATATAGAAGTTTATTAAATTCAAATTTATAATTAAAAGTATTTACGTACATCCCATATGATAAATATAATATGTAAAAAGTAATAACAAACCTAGTTAATACAACAGAAATAAAATGAAAGTCTGCAGTACCTAGTCAATTGGCTGAAGGTGTACGATAACCAAAAAGTACCAAATAATACTATAAATATACAATAGTCAATAATAAAGAATATGACTCTAAAAAATTCAATACCAAGAATGGTGTTTAACACGTTCGACGCCAATGTCAACACATAGTTGACATGAGTAAATGGGCGCCCGAAGTTGGTGTCAACGCGTTGTTGATATGTAGTGGCCTGTCTGGTATTATGACTATTTAAGTGGTTAAAGCCATACACATTTGAAATTTGTGTCAGCTATTCATTACCAAAAATTCACCAATTTTACGCGCGTATGTCAAATCGGCGTCGAACGAGTTAAGTAATCTAAAATGCATTGTTAAAATATTATTCATAAAAATAATTCATTACCCTCTGTATAATCGGTTGAGTTCTTTTAAATGGATTTATTACTCTAGCCTCAGAGAATAATTTATCCTGGTCACCATCGTAAAATCGTTCCATTAACTTTTCTTTGTCCCATTTAAAATGATTCAACAAAATGCGAGTCGTTGTAGCAGGCATCTAAAATTACCAAAACATAATATACCAGTCAAAAATTGTATTTCCAAAATAATAAACATAAGGGTTATCTAACAACATATATTGTGTGCATACAATAATAGTTCTCTAAGACAAGGTCATGTATTGCATTTATGAAAATAAACTATCATTATGCTTACTTGAAGCACAGTATTCACGTCTTTGATGCAATCAATCATGTGTTGAACAATATTGTCTGTGGACAGAACTTCAAAGGGAAAATCATCAATGTCTTGGTTTTTTTCACGCTCGTGACGCACATCAACCTCCATTGCAAAATCCACATCATCTCCGCTAGATTCATTTCCAGAGTCTATATCGTTCAATGCATCCTCATCCGAGTCCATCGCAACAGCTAATTCCAATAAAATTCAACAGCAAGACAATTTTGATAAAAATGTAGGTATCTTGAACTTATAAAATTTTAATTTTTCTTTCAATATCACGCTCGCCAGACAACGTACGAGCGCGTCGATTGTTATTGTTATTCGTTTGTTGTTTTCTAGGCGTGATGATGACTGGTGGTGGATGGTGGTGGCCCAGTGAGCGTATTTTGAAAAAAATATAATAATTATTTATGTATCAGAAATATATTTCTGTTTTAAACAATTTTTTTTTTATTTTGCCTAGCAAGTAGCAATCAGTTGTTTTCTGACCCCGGTGACGTCATCCACTTTGTGATCTTATTTCCCTCTATAACCTCTTTGGCTTTTATTAATATTCAAAATGGTAAACACTGACTGTTGCGTAGAGCAATTCATACTCCTACCACTTCTATCCCCGCAGGCCACAGTACTACAAAAAAAAATTAGCAAAACCCTTTAGAAGACCTTTTGTCAACTACATCCCCGAATATATTTTGACCGCGTAATTTGTCATTTTTATTTACATAATTTAAAAAAAGTTTGAGGGTAAAAATTTAAAATAATTAAAAAATATAAATTAATTGTTATTTGTATATAATTTAAATAATTTATTTAAATTTTTTTTAATTATGTAAGACAAATGAAAAATTACAATTATTTTAAATATTTTTTAAATTAGATATGTAGGTACAAATGACAAATGACAGTTATTGACAATGTTAAATGCAGATTGCAGCTATACGTATAAATATGTTAATAAAGTTTTACATAGATAAATGTAATAATAATATTTAATTATGTAAATCATAATAAAATAACGAATAATGTATTTAGTTGGTACGGGGCTTTTTTTCGAGGATTTTTTCCTAGATTTATATATTGATATCGTAATAAGATCTAATACTAGTAAGTAATACCATGCTCTCGGTATTTTCAAAAAAAAAAAAATACCAGTAATATCTATCAAACTTCTATCTAATATCGACCGTATACCAATCAACAATGTTAATTAACATGGTATTATAGGTACTTATTATATATATGGTTATTTCAAACACTAAATCGCGGTTTAAAATGTATGTATGATTATAGTAGTTATAACTAGTAATAAGTACATAAAGTTAGGTACATAGGTATCATACTTTATTATTGTACATATAAGACATTTTAAGCCATGTCTCAAGATTATTGTATTACGATCGCTATATATTGTATTAATATAATGACACGGAAAGTCTCATTTTAGAATTTCAGTAAATTTAAAGTACCTAACTGCTTGTTGGCTGTTAAGGTACTCAAAATAAACTTTACAAGACATACTATTGATACAATATTCACCGAGGACGTCCGAGGTAAGTAGATACTATACAATTTATTTTAAACGTTTAGATATTGAATAATGAATCACCGGCCTATCTACTTTATCTACCTATATTTGTTTAAAATTGATATTATTAATTGCATAGGCATAGTCGCGTAGAACATATTTTATGGTACAAGCATCAACGATCTACAATGAACTTATTATATACCTATATTTTTTCAAATTCCCAAGGGTTTTATTATTTAAACAATCCAAAGGTCTTTATACACATATTTAACAACTATATATTTTACATAATAAATATAAATTTTAGATGCGTTACACGTTGATGGAGTCAACTTCCAATGAGGTTTTGAGGTGGCTCTTTCAGTCCTCCCTCAATCTAAAATTTGAAACTAAGTTGTATAGTTTCAGACGTTTAAGACATCTGATTTTATTGGAGTTACTTATCTAATAAATAATAATAGTAAATTACTAATGGATTGACACGATGATCTAGCTTCGTCTCGTGTTGGTGAGCACTTATTGGCACAACCCTACTGTTGAAAGCCGTTAATCCATATCGATTTTATAATAGTTACACGCAGTAGACGTTTTTTTTCAATGGTTAACTCGGAGTGAGGTCCGACTACCGACTAATCTACAGTAAAGTATTCACATCTTTCTTTTAATCTGAATTTTAACTGAAGGACATGGTGTTTCCAGTTTAGACGAGATATATAAGATAAGATGCATTTCAAGATATTTAGCTGAATTTTGTGTGATTGGTGATCGATTTAGTCCTATTTGGATGTTTTCGGTGAGTGTATAATTAATGTGTAGGTACTGATTTATCGCCATTAATCTTAATTTTCCAACGCCATGTTATAGGAAATATGTTTTCAATTGACTTCTGTACCTAGTGGCTATAACCTATAAGTGACGTGTTGACAAAATTGCCGTATTTTTAGCTAACATAGCTAAAATTTTGTGTTGTTATCGTTTGGTTTATCAGTCTTATAAAGTACTATACCTTACGGTACTCTAGCTGATACGTCTTTCTAATAGTTTCCATTCGGTTATCGTTACTTCGAGTATGATTCGAGATCGACGGTCAGTCAAGTATATGATTCTAGAAGTGTACGGTATAGTATTTATTACACGGGTTTAAAAAAAAAATGCTTAAATCAATATTTTTGCTGGTAGAAAAATAAATCTAGATGCCAGACGGTCTTTTGGGAGTGGAGGGGAGAGGGTAGGTGATCGGAAGAAAATATTGCAAAGTTGTAAAATTGTATTGCTTTAAGAACCAAATCTATAAGTAAAAAACTTATCAAAAAGCTTGAAAATATTTAATACCTTACCCTAACCTCGCGATTTTTTTACCCTGGTTACAAAAAAACTGGAAGTACTTGTATTATTATTATAAAAGCAAAGTCAGCATTTTTACAAATATGTGTTAACTTTATTTAATAATAATACATCAAATAAAATATAAAAACCAATTAAATAATACAACAAAAACATATTTATTTGTGAAAAATAATAAACTATTTTCAATAAATATACTATGGGCTATATGCCTATTATATATAGCCTATATGTTAATATGTTACGCACAACAAAATAACCGACGGACAAATTTTTTGGTGCATTTCCACCACGTACGGCGCTCACGTTGAGTCGTAGGTACCGTAAACACTATTCCACCCTCGCTGCTGGCTATTGAATCCAAAGAAGTAAGTACATCGGCCGGTATTGTTAATCCGTTTTTAACTTCGGCCGAAGCTTGCACAGGAATGCTCTGAAATCCGGTCGCTTCAGTTGTGCTAAACGTCACGTGAATGTTTGGCATCGAACTACACGATTTCCTCGACGGACCGTTCAAGTTGTCGCTTGTCACGTCCCGTTCGGTCGGATTCACCGAAACTGGCCGCGTTGATACCGAAGACGGCGATTGCAACTCAATTGTATCGCCTACACCATACATCACTGCAATGTTGGGCATTGAATAATATTGCCTTGTCGTCAGACCAGAAAACTCGCGATATTCTTTTTCTGACTGACCATTTGCGGGTGATTCAGCTGAAACCGGCTGCATCACCTGATGCTCGGCTGTAGCAGACAGCGATCGGGTCTCGCCGTCGGATGTGATAATATTATTTTGCATAATAATACAGTATATATTCGTTGATGTAATTGTACGATAAATGTATGTTTAATATTTTTAGAAGGAGCGGAATATGTTAGACAACGTATTCTTTGTAACAATAACACTACAGTAATGAATAAAATGTGCGACAGAAACAAATATTATGTTTTTCAACACTATATACACATAGTTGTCAATAGCAGAAGCCAGCAATTCTATGTTTATAGTTTCTGTATCCGAAGTACATTTTAATTCTAATATAATAGAACCTCGATTAATTGTTAGTATCACGACCAGAGCCTTGATGGATAATCGAAAAGACAGTTTAACGAGAAACGAAATTTTTTTTAAACATACAACATACATATTATTTATTCTTTTTTCAATAATTATGACTGAATTTTCAGGACAAAGATATCCGCAATCGTAATACACTGTTTTTATCTCATCCATAAAATATATGCCATTCGAGCGTCCAGTACAAAATACACTTTTTGTATATTGACTATACCTACATCAAATAGACTATCATTACTCATTAGTACTTTGTATTGTGACTAATCGATTAATAAATAATAATATTTTAATAAATAATTTAGTATTATCCGAACCAATATAATATGTATATTCAAAAATTTGATCGTCGACCATGGTTATATAAATGATGCATTTCCTCAATTTATACTAATATATAACAATATTTGGATTGCATATTTATTAGGGAGTGCATTTTGAAAGTACCTAAAAAGTTTAGAATTAGTAAAAACCATCTAAATTTAAGTTGAATGTTACAAAATCCTTCGAAACTAATTTATAAATCGTTTAGAGTGTTGTCTAAATAATACAGTTATTAAAAAACGTATTAATACCGATAAATCAATGTGGTATAAAATTACAATAGAAAAATAATATAATTAAGTCAATATAGGATTAATATTTTTTTAAATTTGGCATTAATCTTTTGAAATAATATAAAAGAAATAATGGAAAAAAAGCACTATTCATTTCAATAATAATAATTATATCCAAATAAATTTCAGATTCTTGTATATACTAAGAATCTATGACTAATATGTAATGTCTATACATGTCTGCATAGTATAGTAAATTTCTTTTATACCTACTGAATATAATGTAGGGTTATTTATTTATATGCCTGATGTATCAAGATCAACATATATTTGTGTATTTTTTGAATTATTTCCATAACTGAAATATCGAAATTAGATATGTTAATTGTACTGTACTATATATTTATATATAATATACAAAGTTATATAAATTATTATAGTTGATTATTGATTATAAATACTATTTGTTTATTTATAGTAAATTATATTATACTTAAATTTATACTCCAATATTCGTATATAGAATATTATATAGATAGTTCATTCCTCACAATTTCAGAATCGATAACTAAACATACGCTCAAGTTATTATGATAAACATAAATTATGTAGTCTAGTAAGTAGTAGCATTGATTATAAATAATATTTAATATTTATAAAGCCTGTAGCCTATAAGCGCAAAAGTTGACCAAAACGCAAATCAATTTTATAAAAAAGTGTATTTAATTAAAATCGTAGTTATTATTAATATTAAATTAAGCATTTACAGTGATATTAAAATTAGTAATATTGAAATTAGTTCCAAAAATCAAAAGTCAGTATTAAAAATCAGTAAAAAATAAAAAATATAATTTTGAGTATTATTTTAAATTAGTTAAACAAGTATCATGAATAAATAAATAAATATATTAAACTAATAATATAATAATGAATAGGTACCTTAAAATTAAATTTGAAATTTGAAGCCCACTGTCTTCAAGTATTCCAATCTAGACATTTTTGATCTTTATACAAGGTCTAAGATTTTGTATTTGAGATGACTTTAGATTTGCGGTTCGTAGTTTTTCGACCATTTGTTTGTAATTTTAAATAAACTTCTGCTTGGTGTTCTTTAATCACTTCAATCATAGCGAATCTATAGAGTGTGCTGAGTTTGCCAGTGCACACCCTGCGACTCATATAAACCTGTGTAGAGCCTATAACACTCATTTCAGTTACAAAGGAATTGACTATTGAGTATAACATTAAACAATTTATCTTTTAATTTTAACACATTTTTATGGGTACAAATATTGTCAATAAATATTATCGTGATAAGCATGATAGCAAATGTACCTATAAAAAATAGTTGTTGATTACTACAATAGTTATATTATATATTAATACAATTCTTTGTTATTAATGATAATAAAATTAAGATGTTATATTAAACTTTCAAGAATTTTAAACATAATTGATTAACAATTTAATTGTTGATTTTAAGTGTGTCCAAAAATAATTGAGTAACATATATTGCAATAGTTGTAGTTTATTAAATTGAATAATTTTCAAACATAACATGTGTATTTTATAGCATAAAAAATAGCATCTAAACTAATAAAAATTAATCTTAACATTATTTAATATTATTAATATTGTTATTTCAAACAGGAAACATCTCTTAAATGTATGATAATTGAGAGGTATTTTGAACTATAGAAGGCCTTTTTAAGGTAAAGGCACACCTTGCTATACATTTCTAGATTTGTCTATGACTTCAATAACATTATAAATAGATGGGTGTAGGTTATAAAATTGATCCTTCAAATGACGGTGATATGATTCTGGACCATTGGTAGTACTTGACTCGTTCGTAGGTGATTCAGCCCAGACATGTGGTGGATATCTGTTACCATTTTCAATAAAATTTGCTATAATACAATCTGAAAATGTTGATATCTTGTGATTGTTAGGAGCAATAAAAAATAGTTCATAAAATGCTTCAGAAAGCCAATCCAAAGAAATACTTCAACCAATGTGAAATTTCCGATTCATTTTGGTTGTATTCAATTTTAAGTCCCAATTTTGAAATTTGTCTATACTAGGCTTGCCCGAGATTAAATCGGCAACATAGACAAATGCAATAACCGCCGCGACGCGTTGCTGCAATATGTCGTGGAACGGGTAAGGCCACGCGTACATGGAAAAGCGTCAAGCGTCACGCGTTAGGTCAGTAAAATATTGTATCAGATAATACAATTTATTTTTGTGCTTTTATCCCACTAACAAGGTACAAAAATGGAAATTAATTTTGTGCTTATGAGTTATGGAAAAAAAAGGTCGATTTACGCTTTTGGGCCTAGGCGCAATTTGAGTTTTAATTTGGTGGGGGGCTATTATAATTTTCATGCATATACTGTGTGTATTCTCCCTGAGATATATAAAGGTGGAAGGGGATATATACAAACCATTTTTGGGGGGAGTGGGGGCTATGAATGATTTTGAGGGGGCTTAGCCCCTTCCAAGCCCCCCACAAATTGCGCTTATGCTTTCGGGTCTGGCCGTTTATAAACTATGTACGCGCAATTCAATAAGAACGTATGGTCTCATAAGCTAATGTCCAATAGGTAGGTAGTAGGTACCTACTATAGTCTTTTAAACATAGGTATATTATTTTAATGGTACATTTACGAGCATATTATATCCGCGCGTGTTGTCTCTCTCACTAACATACATCATGACAAATTTGCGTTCAACAGAACACATTTTTTGTTGTTAGCTTTAATACTGGAGTCAATTTAACTATTATAAAAGTTAAAGGTAAGAATATTATCCAGGATATGCCATGTACTTTTATTGATATTATTATTTTAAAGTAATTTATAGCTAAATAAAATTTTACAACTTTAAAATGTTCATAACTCATTTTTAAAAGATAATGTAAATAAAAGTAATTGATATTATGTCCAGGGGCGGCGCTACACGAGAGCATGGGTGAGCAACTACCCAATATTATTTTAAGTTTAACTGTTATATTCAAATTAAATATAATTTTTCGCACATTTAGAAATAAAAATATTAAATACAGTTAATACTAACTGCACATTTTCTTAAATGTTATGCATTAAAAGATAATAAATAATTATTACCTAAAAATAAAAGAAAATGAAGGAAATTTGAAGTCTTACTGTAGTACATTTGTGGTAATAATGTAGTAGGTATATTTTTTAATTATTTATATTTAGAAATATAACATAATATTATACATATTTTATACCTAAAACATTTTTAGCAATACTGCCAACACTTTCCTGAAAATATGGTATAAACAAATTAATGGGTAATCGAGAACTATATACTATACATAAATACCCCACTAGAAAAAAAATTGACCTGATATCGCCCCTCCCCACTCAATAAAAAATATCTGCCGCTGCTACTGAATATGTCCTAGATGGCTAGATAGTATACTTACCTTTAATTTTGATAAAAGACAAATTAATTAACTACAGTATTAAAGCTAATAACATAAAATATATTTTTCTGAACGTAAATTTGCCATGATTTATGTTAGTAAGACAGAGACAACACATGCGGGTATAACGTCCTAAAACGTTCAATTCGTTGAAATAGATAGTTATTAGTTATTTTTATCACTATTAATCCAAAAACTGACGTATATACTATACATAAGTGATGTAAATAATTTCCAATTGATATTTTAAATAGACTGTTTTAATAATAAAAAATTACATTCAACTTATTGAGCTGTAATGTGTTTTTTGTCGTTAATTTTTAATATTTAAATACAACACATATTATATTATATTAATAAAGTAAAGGGTGATATTATAAGTCTTCAATATTGGTCTTAACTAAGCGAGTAAGATAATGCGCATGGGGTTAGGACCTATACTCACTTAGTAACTTAATAAATAAAAAAATATGAATTATATTTTATAATAAGGATATAGAATGTAGGATATTAATAAATGTATGTTTATAATATACAACATTAAAGAACATACATATTAACTTGAATTTATTTCAAGCTTTTCAATCTTATAAGTTATAATAAACCAAATGGATAATGGATAACATAATAAATTTTCTATAAAACTATCATCATAAATCATAATAATAATCAAGGCTAGGATTTTTATGTAATGAAAAATTGTAAAATATGCATTTTATTTACCAAAATATGCAAAAATATGTATTTAAATTTTTATAAGATAAAAATTAAAATATAGTTACAAAAAAAAAATTATTTCATAATATTTTAAATATATCAGTGATAAATAAATATGTTGTATGTGGTTGGCTATTTGTCTTAATATAGTATAGTCGAGAAATAAAATAAAATAAAATAATTTAGATATAAAATTTATAATTTACATTCAAACGTGTATTACATGCTACGAGCACATATTTTTTTAAATTTTCGCATATAAATGATCGGCGATTGGATCGTAGTTTGTAGTATTGATTTAAATTGACTGAAGCTTTTATCTCATACCTATTGTACCATAAGATTGTATTTATAAAAATAAAATTATGTTTGACAAAAAAAACAAAGTTTTATATTTTAATCAGCTGGGCTAGAATTAAATACGAAATATTAATATTAGTATTTATTATAAAATATAATAATATACTATAAAACATGCATTTTTGCATTCTTATAATTGAAATATGCAATAATATTCATTTTATTCAATTTATGCAATAATACCCGAGCATTTTATTCAATACATGCTAATATGCATTTTATCCAAAATATGCAGAAACATACAAAATAAAAACACTGCCATCATGATGTGATACGTGGACATTACTGACAAAATCAATAATCAGAAATCGCAAAAAAAACATGCTGTTACATATAAATCCTTGCCCTGATAATAATAATAAATCAATTCTAGTTATTTTAAGTATTTGATTAAAATTCCACATTACACAAGTATATTTATACTTTAATTTAAATTGTTTTGGTGATTATTATTATATAATTCGTAATTAATTAATTATACCGGTTCACATAGTTTGATATCAACCCAACGGCTTACATAATAAATTATATTATTAAGTACTTACCATAATGTATACAACATTATGCTTAGTAATTATATAGGTACTACTATATTTCAGCACAGAAACATATAATTTTATGTATATTCTATGCTTTGTTTTGAGGATCGACACTTCCTAAACTCGTACATTGTATTCAAATGATTTGATGTTAACATGCAATATTTGTTAGTAGCTAGCATAGTGCCACACAGCAAATTCAATTTCTAAATGAGTAATATTATATGTTGTTTAAATATATAGTTAATTTTTAGTGTTTTTATAACTTTGTTACCTAATATAAATAAGGTACATTTGATAATAAGAATTTTGTAACATGTCTATACATTGTTACACTCCTACCACAGTATCCAATCATAAAACTACTAGCGATGCTTGGATCAGCATTCATGGAAATGTATATGATATTACAAATTTTATTACAGTGGTGAGTACCGGTATCATAATATTAATCATAAATTATACTCGTATATTATTATTTTGATTATTTTATGAAAACTGAAGTCACTAAATTATATAATATATTATTAGATAGTTTAGTTGGGTGACATATTATAAAACAAATATGCGCAATTTACAAACATAATCTGAGTTTGATAAATTTAGTTGGAAGAAGGGGCACAAGCTCCAGATTATTTAATGAAAATAACTATTAATAATTTCCTATTTAGTAAGAAATAATCTTGTTTATGTATTGTAAACACAAGGAATAAAAATCAGCCAGCGTTCAACGTGTATTTAGTATTTAAAGTTCAAATTGGGACAAAATTTAATGATTAATAACGATGTAAATTATTTTGTTATAATTCAAAAATATTATTCGTTAGGACTTTAAACTTTTACGTTATAAAATTTTCAAAATACGAATATTAATTTTAATCTATTTTCATTTCACTATGAAATTAATCACATTGTTTTACAAAGTGATATTGACTAAAAAATTAATAATAATAATAATATAATATTTTAATAATTAAATACTAATAGTATAATAAATATATTTTTGGCAAAAATTACTTTTAGTCGAGCATACATACATATTATTATACATAAAGTATTGTCTTTATAAACAATAAGATATGCTATAATAAAATAGAAACAGTCGTTATTGAACATTTCGAATAAATAAACATTACTTTGTTACAAATAAAATAAAATAAAATTATAATGGTATTTAGTATTGAGAAAATTTTCATAATTCAATAGCTCGATAGATTATAATATCACAAAATATTGCATTTTAGTGCATACTACATAATGTAAGCAAAAACAAAAAAATAATAAAAATCCAACGGGGGGGGGGATCTGACCCCTACATCACCCCCTTGTATACGTCCTTGATTTGATTTCTATATTCTAGATTATTTATGGTTCATCAGTGAATATATTGAACATACTTCCTTCTCACCGTTACCTACACATTACATACAGTATTGTATTATATAGTTCATTTATTTATTCTTATTCTAAATGTTTATTATTTCCATAGGTCGTAGAATGTATAAATTCTTCTTGGACAGCTAAATAACCTAAATAGAACCTGAGCTACTAAAAGAAAGCCTTTTTACCGTTATTTGTTAAATGCTAACTCAATCGTTATATTATTTCTATTCATATTATCTTAATATATAATATCTTTCTAATTTCTTCCTTTTTGACTATTATTCTTGGTTAACCTAATTATAATGTATTATTAATTATTCTGTTAGGTAATTTATTATTTAGCAGTAGATAAATCCTTTTAAGAACTCTACATGTATCTAAATCATTACTAAGTGGTTGCCGGTTAACTCTACGATCAGTGAGGAAGAATCAAGACCCAAGTTAAATTATAACAGTAATATTTAAGTGTTCCATTAGAATAAACGAATAAAAATATAATTGGATATATTGCATATACCTAAGCCCTACTCCCACTGCAGATATTGTATAACCAATAGGCAAATTACTCGCTTTAATATTATCAAGTTTAAGTATACTGAATAGTGAATATTATTATAATTTACAATCTAAAATTGCATTTCGATGTCTTAATAGTTCCAAGTTATTTATACGTTAAATGATTACTATAGTAAATAATACATGGAAATTATTAAAGTAAGTATAGATAATAATTTGTTATTATTGCATTTTGTAAATAAAAAATAAAAATATGTTTTTAAGAATATAAAGTGCATATAAAATTAAAATGTGTAGGTAAATAGTTTTACAATAAAATAAATATATTTATTTATTTTGTTTATTATATGTGTAAAAATATATAAATATTAATGTATATATAAGCCACCATAACATATACATAATATTGTATATATAAATACAATATTCATTACTAATTTTTTTATAATTTTCTTGCTATTTTTGTACAATAATGCAACTAAGGAAGAAGTAATATTTCGTAATTACCGCCTTAGTTGCTGTGATACCACATGAAAAATTTAATTTTACTTAATTGACTTTTTTGTAAGAATTATGAGTTAATTTAACTTATAATATAATTAAATACCAGTATTATTAAAATATATATATAAGCATGGTCAACTTATGATTTTAGCACCCGGGAGGTGAAGAAGTTCTTGTCGAAGCAGCAGGAACAGATGCAACATTATGTTTCGATAGTATTGGACACTCAGATGAAGCTTACAAATTAATGAACGATTTAAAAATAGGAAAGTTGTCTTCAAAAGATGAAGTGAGTTTTTATATAAGGTTTATGTATTTATTTGGAAGAAATATGATTTTATAGTTTTTATGCTTAAATGTAATGTATGAAAATAGGTTTTATATTACATTTTATTATTATTTTATTTTATTAAATAAACACAGTCTTACAAGTTACAATAATTTTTTTGCCACGAAAAGAAAATTGCTATCTTTTTCATAGCGATCATCAATTTCATCATCACCACTATTCTAATATTGTTTAATATGCATATTGCACATATCTAAAATATCTTTAATTACACCGAATTTAACGTCATTAAGTCATAACACTATTACTTTTAAGTATTATTACAATTTTATTTATTTTATAATATATTATCATTTTTTTTCTTGTCTTTGTTACTCAGTATTTTTATAAATATTTTTAATTACTAAAATTAAATATTTCAGTATGTTTTCTTTTTATGAAATATATTCTTTAATAATAACTATCTGTGCATACGCATTGATAATTTATTATTGACCAAAATATCATTGTCATTGCTTCAACCGTATTTTTATGACTGTAATTAAGTATTTAATGGTCCTTGGGCTGAAATATTAAACTATTACTATTTAGTATTTAATATTATTATATTAATACATAATTAATTTAAATTAAGTGAATGATAAACGGATATATACATGCCATATGGTTTTATATGGAGAACCATAGAACCTTCAAATTATTATTTTACTTGCGTGGTAAACAATCAAACTTTAGGTCTGTCGTCTGTATGCTGTGTTAAGCATTATAAAGATGAATTATATTACAACAATAATATACAATATTTTATTGATTTTTGATTATTATACATTAAAATCCTTTAAATTATATTTAAAATTGTTGTTAGATGTTTGTTTATATTTAAGAAGCTTAAATAATAATGGTTTTAAAAAATATAAGCTCTGTTTTATCAAATTATATAATAGTGTGGTATGTACTATATAAATACCTATAAAAAATTATATGTCATATGTAACTAAATTATTATCTATTGAGTATTTAAATTAACCATAATGAGTATACCCTTAAAAATAAAATGTATATATTGAAATGTCTGACGTACTAAAATATTTTAAATTGTATCATTATATTTTTGTTTTAACCACTATATTCTATATAATTAATTCATGTTTGCAATTTATAAAAACAAAGTTTACCAATTGATTTAACTTATATACTTCAGCGGTGTAACATCAATCGATCATTCATATTATAACTTATCGTGATAGGCAATTGATAAAGTATTTATTATAGTATACCGCACATATTGAATAATTGAAATAACTTAACTAATGATGCAAAATAATATGTTCATCGTACATTTGTAATTATATTTTAAATTCTGAGCAGAGGAATAAATATATTAGTTTTACAATGATGTGGTAGGTATTTCAAATATTTCAATCTTCAACTCTTCAAGGATAGTTTCTGGTAGAAAATTGAATCTATTATAGATCTAACTATAGTTAGTCTTTTTAGTGAGGCAAAATTAATAATTCGTAATCATTTTCAAAATAATCTGCAAAAGCAAAAAATTAACATTAAATTTTTTTTTATTGTACCTAATTCTATAATGAATAATTATAGTCATTTCCATAAAATATTAATTATATTAACATTTTATGAATATTATATCATAATTTTCAAAATATTTTGGTTTTCTTTGTACAATTTATATAGTCTTAAAGAGGTTTATTTTTCTAATTTTTCTATGTAATAAATTGTTTGTTAGCAAAAAACATTGAAAACTTAATACAATATAACGTTCATTATAAGTTATTTTTACTGCAACTAAAAAATATCCAAAATATATAATCACAATTTTTTTCATTAACATTTAAAGTTTAAATGTTTACGAAATTTATCAAAATCATAAAAATATGTTAATTATATTGTTATTAAAACTTTTAATTTGTGCACATAAGTTTTTAAAATGTAGCACAATATTTCCATGCGATTTTTCATGGTCATTAAAAATTTAAGTGTCATAAATTCATCTTATATATTTTTATGAGTAATTCAAGTATAAATTTTGACGACATTGATATTCCCACTTAAAATAGGGAACGATTTCTCTTCAAGAGATTTTTGTTATTATTTGAAAAATATTTTCGATAAAAATTCAAAACAGTTAATTTATGGTCATTACTTAAATTATTATTTTCTATACCTACACAATGATATTTTCAAAATATTTAGTTAAAAGATAAGTAATTTTTTTATAACTTATTTTTTCGTGTTGTATTAGATGCAATATTTATCGAAAACACAAAATTTAGTAATAAAATGTTTAAAGCAAAAATTATACAAATTTTGTATGGTAAGATTTCTGTATATTATAAAGATCAATGATGAAATGTACGTCAGACTCATATTTCATTATTTGTTTATACTACTGATTACTATTGTCTATTATAGTAATACATTAATACTGCGTGTTAAACTATTCTTTTCCTAAAACTGTTAAAACTTTACATACATTATACATTACAATATATATTATTGATGATTATAATATTAATATATCATGTATATTGTATTATTGTATATATCATTGTTAACTTGTATAGGTCAAATTCTTAAATAGTTAAATGTATATTGACAATAATAATAATAATAATAATAATAAACGTATCTAATTATAATGAAATAAATATTGTTTAAAAAATCGACATATTCCACCCTCTAAATTAAAGATTTTTCTGAACCAACGAGTGATGAAATATTCAAAATAAATAATATAGGTATATATTATAATACAAATATTATCGACTAATTTTACATATGTTTATAATTTTTAATTAAACTTTGTAAATGATTATTATATACGAATGAATGATTAAATTTTTATTTCATAAATTTCTAATAATTATTCATACTTATAGCATAAGTACAAAAATATTTTAATATATATTAAAAAAAATAAAGGGTTGATTATATATTAACTAAACACATAAGTAATTAGTAAGTATATAACATAGATATACGTATAATAAGTCAATACGTCATAACTCATACAATTGAAACACCGTTAATTTAGGCAATTAACTATTAAGTAGCCTTGGTATTCGACCTTCGCGAATAGAACTTGGTCACTAAAAGGAGGTACCTAATAATCATGTAATACTCTACATTTATGAAAATACATTGATGTATTATGCTAGTTAATTTGAAATTAAACATTGTGTTTACATTTTATTATAGGTGCTCTAAACTTTTACCTTACTTTATATAATATATTATTTATAAGTTAAAATTATTGAAATATTCGACGTTTTTGTCGAAACTAAAAATAATTTATACAAGTATAATATTATTTTATAAAGATTTCAGCCAATATTCTCTTTGAATCTTATTTCTAGGCCAAGACATTTAGATTTATACGAGTACGACGGTGGTTTATTACACTAATAAAATCACATTATTCCAAAACTATAGTTTTTATCGTATATATTATTATATTAGTATCTATATTACCCTACATTCCTCTATGAGATTATAAATTATAATATAAAATATTTTCATTTTCCAAATTATATTTAAATAAAAACAAATGATAGTTAATTATGTTATTTTGATATGGTCTTGTGGGAAGTAGGTATTACAAGAACGTATTACTATGTTAGAATGTATTATGATTACACTTATACATATATATATATCAATATTTAGTTCTTAACAAATTGTAATAGTCTTAAAATTATTTTTTCATCTGAATTATCTGTTATTATATTGAATTCATACATACATATAGCTTTATATTCTCATGTATAGTCTTATAGGTACTATTAAAAAACTTCCAAAATTGTATCTTACTATCTATCCTGAAAAGTACATAACGTACTTGACCTATATTTTTCTTACCGCTATCCATCTAATATTCTAATCTATTGAAACATTTCTATATGATGATAATATGATATGATGTACCTTATACATCAACCCGGGTTTTGGTAGGCGCTAATTTTAAATATACTCGTTAAATTCCAAATTACAACCTTTAAATCCACAGACCGATTTCAATGTTCAATATTTAACCCATTAATCTGTGTCTGAGAGGATTAGTTTGCGATGGTATCATCAAAAATATTTTTTTTTTACCAAGGTAAAACTTCCAACTTAGAAGACCAGTCAACGAGACATACGAACCAATCAAGGTATAGTGTGGATGTTATTGAAATATACATATTATTTAAAATGGACGAAGGAACGCCAATTAATGGTATAACTAAACTTTTATCTTATACTTTTTTGAACTACAGCTTACATTTTAAATTTCGTAGTTCTAAGTAAAATACGTTTCTGAAACTTCAAATATTCAAAAATTGAATTTCAAACAAGTAGACAGTGGTTAATTAGTTAAAGATAATTGCAAAATTTAAAGATTAGATGAGCGAAGTAGTGTGGGAAATTTAGGTTAAGTAATTTAAGTGTCCTAAGTTATGATTGAGCATAGAATTTTTTTAGCGTTGCACAGTATTCAATGTCATAATGGGCTTTTAAGTTATACTTTGAAATTATAAACCTCTAACTAAAATTAAAGTATAGAATAAAATATAAAAGTTTTCAACTAGTTTTTATATTATAAAATATTGACAATTTATTTTTCTTATGGAAATAAAAAATAAAAATGATTTTTTTTAACTAAGTATATTTTTAATTTAGCAATAGAAAATTACCTAGCCTAATTATTTACTATTATTATTCACTAAGAGGTCATTATTACGTCGTATATACCCATGCAATCGTTTTTTTAATTCATACCTAATTATTGTAATTTTTTAAACTAATAGATATGTTGTATAATACAGTCCCAGAGTTGTTTTACATAATATCAAATATTCAAGTTCATTCTAATAATAAACACATATTAATTATTATTCAAATAGGAACATTATAGCATTTCTTATGTTCAACTGTGTAGATTTTCTTTAATATTTCTATAATAGACTTTGAATCTTAAATAAGTCGACAAATTTGCTTAATTATTTTTTAAAAAGTTTATGATCAATTAGGTCACCAGCAGTGAACCAATATTATGCAGAATAGTTAGGTATACTTGTGCCAAACCATTCTAAAAAAATATTTCCAAAAATATTTCTTATTATTTTTTAATAAAGTGAGTTTTTAACTCGAATGCTTGAAAATAATCACTCAGTTCACAACTAGTATATAAATTAGGAATTAAAAGTTAAAGATGTTTATTCTGTATTTCTGTTTGAATATTGAATAGCTTAATTTTAAAATATTTAAATGTATGTATGTATATTATGATCTGTATTGACTTTATTAAATATGTATTAATAAATGGCAATGTTTAATTTTTTAATTAAATTTGTCACGGGAATCGTCGTGCAAAATCAGATATAATTAATAAATATATCTATTATACAAATCAAAGGCCTAAAACAGATATCAATTATGCAATAGATTCAACAAGATAATTTGTGTAGTAAACAGTAAACTTATGACCTATAGGTTACTTTAGGCCACAGCCTACTACCACATCACTCATTTAAACTTGCAGTACTCAACTGCAGTTGCTCCTATTACTCCCTACCGAGCTATGGAGAAGATTACTCTGCCTTCCAACACCTGCTCCTAAACTGTTCATCCCTCTCTCCCCAAAGAGCTCAGCTTAAAGCCATTTTTTTCCCTTTCGGAATCAACTTCTTCCTCGTCAACGCTCTTTCAAATAATAATGAAAGTCTGACAGGGGCGTATTTAGAAATTTTTTTAGGGGCAGTAGTATTTTTAATTATATTGCACTTCTACAATTTAAAAATGATAGGACATAATAAGCAGACTTAATAAATATTTCCTGGATTTTGGAGGGGGCTGAAGCCCCCTCAGCTCCCCATAAATATGCCTTTGAAGTCTGATTATACACAAAATTAGTTTTATTCTCCAATCAGGCCACCAAATTTAGTAGTCTGAGCTTTATTTATTTATTTTTCTTTATAGTTCATATATATTATATGTCTGATTTTAATGATATGTATTTGTCAATATATTATAATTTATGTTGAAATCTCATTAAATAATAATAATAATAAAAAAATAGGTTACTTTTTACTTTTCATCTCATACATGTTGATTATAGCTGATTCATGAAAAACTATCAATTTTAATTTATATATTGTTTAATAAGTAGATAAGTAGGGGGTAATGCGGAATTGGTTTCCTATAGTCAAATAAAGTACACGAATTGATTTCCGAAAAATTTACTTTACAGTATACAACTGTTCGAATTTGTTCCCAAATAAAATTACTGTCCAGTATACAACTATTAAAAAATATGTACAAATCGATAATCTTATATTTTTTTTAGGTTTTACGATACCTGGGAAAGTTTGTAAATATAATTTTATAGCTAGTAGTAATTGTTGAGTTTCACTTCATTATTATTATTGAGTATTGAGCAATATGCATATAGTGTATAGTATAAATATATTATACTGACCAACATTTTTAACCATACCTAGGTATTCTGTTTGAACTGTGTGAAGTATGAAATATTTTATATATGTATCTATGATAATTCTAAACAGTTCCAAGTCTGTATAAAATGGAAAGGAAATTGTTGCTGATTGAATGTATCATAATGATTTGAAAAGTTAATTTATCAAGATTGTATTATCATGAAAGCTTACGGGAACCAACTCTATGTTACCTGTAGACAAAACTCGGGAGCCAACTTGTAGTCGTCCTAAGTAACTAATACTTAACTCTAATTATTGTTATAATATAGATATAGGTACTAATATTACTATTATAGTACTATAGTAGGTATATTGTAGCAACAATTAGTTGTTGATAAAGTTATAATCACAAACATCAAGTATCAATTGATAAATAAACCATATTTCGTACTACTATTTACTGAGGTCTAAAATCGCATCATCATTCATCGGTCCGAAGAAGTCAAGGGCAGCCCACCTAATTGTCGGCGGTGGGTTGGAGGGGATCGAAACGAGTGCGTACTGCGCAGTCGTCCTGCGTTGTTAACGCGACAATGGCATTATATACCTACAAGTATTATTATAACTTAATATATAATGTAATGAAAAATGTAGGTAAGCATCAAAATCATCAGATACTAGATAGTATTTAAGTAGTAAGATTTCTGTAGTGCGCAATAGAACTGCGTTTTTTGCTCGTCCACGGTAAACCAGGATAATAATATGAATATACTAATAATGCAACGGACATTTAGACAAAATGAAATACACAACTACCGATACGGCATTATAAGTTAGTAGTAAGTAGTTACAACTAACATGTAACGTGCTAAAAAATATTTTATACTGCCGATTCTTATAGTTATGTAGGTAGTAACTATGGTAGGAACATAAAAAAAAAAAATGCCTAATAGTGTTTTTTTTATATTTATGGACATATGGTATAATTTGATTATATAATATTAGTATATATATGAGTGTCAGAGTGTATACTGTAGACTCGCTAAACAAATAGTCACTACTCATTATTAACTATACAACTAAAATATATGAAATATAAGTAGATACCGCTTATTCTAAGAATTTCAATCAATTAAGCACTTAATTTAAATAAGCCCATCAAAATAAAACTATGATCAGTGCCGACAGTGCCGTAATTTCAGTTTAAGAGACGGGGCAAAAGTTTTGACCAGCCCATAATAATAAAAAAAACCACTCGCTAACAATTATATTACAATTACATTTTTATCTCAATACAAACAGCCTTCTTACATCATTTTATACATAGTAGGTTAGTAACTAGTAGTTATTAATTACTATCACGGCTATCTGGGATTACTCTAGGCATAAATAACACATTTCTTTGAAATAACAATGACTAAATAATAAATATATATTATATAATGTGTAGAGGGATACTCAATATTTACCTATTATAACATTGAGTATACATTGTATACAAGGGCGGATTCAGACCAAGATAACAGGGACGATTTTTAAAGGGCACACATTCATCTTGATTAAGTATTTATTTAGGTACATACATATGTTACTTTCCACAGTTTCGTACAGAACAAAAAAAAAATATTTTTTATAGTAGATAATAGTAATAAAAAAATATACCACTATAATTTTGTTACCCTTGAAGTATAATTACGTCAAAAACTAAAATTAGGGACTTAAACTATATTTTGAGAGAACGGGAGGGGCGATCGTCCCCCTCTGGATCCGTCACTGATTGTATACTATACATAATTCTAGCTACTATATGATGATTATGATGACTTATTTTAAGGGGAATTTTACCCCAATTCCTGTCCTATTTGCGCCAAATATGGTTATAAAGGTATTTACAAAAAATAAAACAAGACAAATCAAAACTAGCACATACCTGGCCCGGAAATGCCTACCCTGTCACCCCTCCCCCTAAATGACGCTACAGACTATGATCTTGAAATAAAATATCAGATATTATAGTTAAAAATGATAAAATTTTTAGCTTTTTGATGGAATAATTTAAAATTTAACCTAGTAGGTAATAAGAAATAATATAATAAACATTCACGTTTAAAATATTTTATTTTATTTAATTTCCAGACTGGACAATGTGTCAGTGTCCACCTTTACTTTTTCGTAATTTACATAATACAGCACATTGTTAAAACGTTCTTTTTTAAATTTTTTTCAGTTCATTTTCTTGATCTTTAGATATTTTTTTTTCGAAACTTCCATACAATTCCTAGTATTCCTACTAAACCATTTTTGTTCTTTGACTTCAGCAGATAGCTAAGTTCTTATTTAATGCGAAACTTATTTTGATTTAACCAAAATTGGGTCTTGGATCCCAATTTTGAAGAGCAGGCATGTTAAAATTAATAAAAAATATATTAATTTTCCGTTTCTACAATTCTACGTACAAACTGATGGAACTCGTTGGACCCAGATAAATGTTGCACCAATTTAGGCAATGGCATTTGTTGTTTCTTCTAATCTAATATGTTCCATTAAATCTTTAAATCTAAATAATTACCCAAAATTTCAAATGTATTTCTAATATTAGCATTACAAATTACCTTACAACCAAGGTTAGCAACAGGTTTAATAGTACTAATAAAATATTCATCAATATACTGGACTCTTGCCTTGCAAGCGTATATAACAGTAAACAAGTTAATATTATTTTTAAATTTAAAAACATATTAATACCTATAAAAACAACTAATTGGCGTCTTATCTCAATAATATAACAATAAAGTATAAAAAATCAATTATGCTAAAATTGATTATCAAGTGCGCATCTTGCTTTACCAAATACGCAGAATAAACTCTAGTGTGCTTTAGAAAGAACCCGACAATTAATGAGTATGTAACTACATATCGGCTATCACAGATTCACAGAAGTATAGTTTATACAAGTATAATGCAGCTGTGTAATATTAATAAATGTGGTTATCTCTGAGGTACCTATAGCATTACCGCCGCAGATAAATAAGATAAACAAAGATAATATTATTGTTGTTGACTATGATAAATGATAATTAATGTTTAAACTGAATATGTTTGTCGATCATCATAGTAAGCGATCATCTCAATTTAAGAATTAAAAATTTTAAATGACATATTATTTCAATATTTGCAATAAGGGCATTTTTCTTAAATTAAATCGTGGTAACTGGGGAGCATTACCATTGATTGTGAAAAATATTAAATATTGTACTACAATAATTATATTGTTAAACATTTTTATAATCAACGGTATTACCAATCTTTTTGTTTTTATCAATTTCGATGATAAAGCCGGAAATTATTATCGCCCGCCGATCCGCGCACATAATCGTAAACACCAACAAACCGCTGCGACGTCGATTCGCGGCAGTGGTCGGCACATTCACCTCACCTCGTAGTTTTCACCACTCCCACCTTTTCGCAATACCGTGTACCAAATACGAATACCGGTCCCGGCACTCCGGTTGTCGTGTACTCGTGTCTATTTCAGTCTGCATTTCCGTTGGTCGTTGGCTACTGCCCGTTCCCGTTTTAACTACGTAATTACAATAATCGGTACTTGCCGACATTACGCGGCCAGAGCACCGTTCGTTCGCTAATTCGCAGTCGATATTCTATAATATACATAGAAAATATTATTTTTACAGTCGCGTTGTCAGTGTTTTGTTTTTATTTTTGTTTTTTATTTTTCGTTTTTTCACCCGTCGCACATTCGTGTTCCACACTATTCCATCGTATCTCTAATCGCGGTGTAACAGTTATCCGTAAGTCACGATGACCGAAAAAGAAGTGAAAAAATACTCTCTGGCCGAGGTTGCCGCAAATGCGAACGCTACAAATCCGTGGATCGTAATCAATGATTGTATATACGACGTCACAGAATTTCTTAACGACGTACGTCCACCGCCGTTGTAGTCACGTCCATCCCGGTTGTGTTCCACCGGGTACACGTCGTCTAGCCATAGGTTTTAATCCGTTGTTTAATCCGAGTTCTTTTATTTGCTTTCAGCACCCCGGTGGTGAAGAGGTCCTGTTGGAACAAGCCGGCAAGGATGCAACCGAGGAGTTTGAAGATGTTGGACACTCGAGTGACGCACGCGAAGTCATGCAAAAATACAAGATTGGAGAACTTATAGAAGTAAGTGTCCTTGACATAGTCATATGCAATATTGAATATTGTACTGATAGTGATAATGTTCTAGACTTCTAGTTCCTCTTTGTATGCAAACTTTTATTATACGACTGGTTTCTAAACTGTAGTTTTTTTGATTTCGAGGACAAATATTATTAGGTGGTTTATACCTATAATGAGTACTTATCTTGATTTCAAACACATTATTTGGTTAGTTGGATAATTTTTAGTAGTTATGGATCGTTAGTGATGTTGGTATGTTAATGTATTTATTTGATTTGTTATATTCTGTGGTGATGTAAACTTGAGTTGATGCAACAATGGTTCAATATCATATTATTAATTTCAGTTTCTAATTTTACCAATAAGTAACAGGGGTTAATTAACTTTTGTTATATCGTAAACCAGTGACGGAACAAACAATAAATAGTCTATAAACGACTTACAATTTATCTACCTACCCACTACCAATTGTTATTAGACATAATATACTTCTATAGTATAGAATCTATACATTTTAATAAATACTAGTACTAGTAATACTAATACTTAGCTTTGATGGTCACTTTCATATTGGCACCTACCACCACTAAATCTTAAAAAAAAATCGAGAAGCGATCGATTATCAAACACCACGTTTGTTTCGCCACTGTTGCAAATAAAGGAAGTTTGCCCCACTACTGATAAAAACAACAATAACTAATTTAGTAATATATGTGTAGTTGTATATTCTAATACATATATACTTTTATATTACATTTTTTAAATGTTACCAACCTATTTATCATAAATAGTTAAATAATTATAACCTAGTTTTATTTAAAAAATAATATGTATAAAGTGGTATGCTGTAGGCGTGACATTGAAAGAAATAATTCTTATTTTAAGTTTATTTGTCAAAAAAATATTGAAATTTTAAAATTATGTAAAAGCCTTTTTGTTCTTAAAATTATTCTAAACTGATTATATAATTTTAAATAACTATCTTAATTTTATCATCTAATACCTTTAGGTTGACAAAATGTTACTCTATAATCTATTGGTATTACTTTAAAATTAGCTTATTATGTTTTTCATACAAAAAATTATTAGGTTATTTATATTTTCAATGTAATAATTTTTCTAACACAATTGTCTTTTTGGTAAATGAATTAATAAAAAATATTAAATTCATTTAAATTGTATTAATTAACAAACACAATTACAATTAATATTGTTATTATTAACATTTATAATTTATCCATTTGAATCAATAAAAAAAATATAAGGATTAGGTGCATTTTAAGTATTTATACTTTTATAGCTTATACATTGATATTTAAATTTTAGGTATGTAATACTCTCTATTTTTTTTCCTTTTGTATTTTAAGTCATTGGTATTAATACTATTAATATTTTTGAAATGTTATTTATTTGATTCATATTTATCAAATTGTATTTTTGAATTAATCGTACTAAAGATACTTGATTGTTGTAATTAATTTAAGTTTGTACATTACTTTAATTGTTGAATAATTAATTTAAATATTTTAATTACAGGAGGATAAAAGACAAAATAAGAAACCCGTGAAGAAACCAACACCTGCATCGTCAAGTGCATCTGGAGATGATTTTAGGTTAGTAAGATGTGTAAAAAAACTAAATTTACCTTTGGTTATTATTTTATTAATTTTAATAATATTACTAAGTTTTTATTTTAAGAAATATGCTTAATAAAGAAATGTAAGTAGGCATTTACATTACATTTTAAAATCAATAAGGAAAATATATTAATAGTTATATACATTTATTTACCTATCATAGTTTGAATTTATTGTTAACAAACCACATAGTTTGTTTGTTGTTAAGAATCAAGTTAAATTAAAGTTTAAATGTTATTACTTAATGTTTTTTTCTTAATAATATTTAATATAAATTATTTTCATTATAATTATATAGTATAAGTAATAAGTGCTAAATCGAATTAATAGTTCATCTTTTGTGTACAAGTTTTATACATATTTTTTTAAAGATTGATATTATCATTTTTAAAATTAAGAATATTGTAAATTAAAAAAAATCTATATTTAAAAAGCCATAACTATAATATCCTTACTATATAGTACATACAATTATGTTTTGATATTATTATGTCTTTTTATTTCTACTTTAACATTTTAACATGTTATAACTTATAATTAAGTGTACATTCTAAATAAATAATTATTTACAATTATAGTAGGTGGAGCTTAAGCATCAATTCAATACAATACTCTTGTTTACAATTCTTTGACATAGACACATAATATATGTATACAAAATTAAAATTATTTATATGTTTTCACATAAATTATAAATTGTACTTATAAAATTTTTGTTAATACTAGTGAAATAGTTTTTTTCTACTATTTGCTACTATTTTAAGGCTTTGAGGAAAATTATTAGTTTCATTTTTTTATTAATTAATTTTGTTTATATTTTTTATTAAATTATTATTTATTGTATTATAATAATCGCTTAATTATATTTTATACGTATTATTTAAGTTTGAATGGAATTTAAAAATAGTATCAGTTGTTCATTTACCATATTATATTAGTAATAACTTATAGTTATTATTATAATAAAAACAATAACATTTTCTGTGGGTCGTAGCATAGTTATATAGTTGTAACTAAAATATTATTGACCTCTTAATTATTCAAATTATTAATTCTTGTTTCATAATAATTTATATTTCTTAGCACATTACGAGTTCTATAATATATTATGAAAGAATTTAAGACTTATGACTGATTAAAATTGCTGTGTTATTTAATAACTAATGATATTGATTATTGATAACTTAGCATATATTTTTTTTATAATATAATATTATGGTAATGACTACTTGTGATTATATAAGACAATTTTTTATTTTTAGTTAAAAAAAAACGATAAAAGTTATCAAAATCTATTTAATGTACATATACATATTAATTATATTTTTTTAATACAAGTTTGTTGAGTTTATTTTTATAAGTTTATGTTGGTTTTTTTGTTATTAACTTAATATAATTTAGAATTTTCTTGTAAAAGTTTGTTCTAATACACTAAATATTTTATTTGAAATAAAGTGAAAGTTATTAAAAATATTTAATAGAAAAGCAATGTTAATTTTATTAAAATTTCAATATTTATACATATCTCATCAATTTAAACTATTATTTATAAGTTATGATATATCCATATATTTGTATTATAATAATTCATGTTTTTTTATTTTTTAGTCTTTGGAAATCGTGGTTGCTGCCTTTGACAATGGGAGTGCTCGCTATCTTCGTTTACCGATACTTTATTGCTTCATAAAAGATTAAAGTCATTTAAGTTTATCATAAAGTTATTATTGTCAACCAAAATTTTGGGTTAACTCACAAATATTGTCTTTTGTGTTTTTTGTCAGTGGTCAATCATTAAACTACATTCCAATCTGTGTTTACTGTTTACATAATGTTTTCATTAATACAATCACAAAACATGAAAGATTTGTATAGTTTAAAAACTATTAAACCTAAATATTATAATTAATATGACCGATTAAACATACTTATAATGGTTAGACATGGTAGAAATTAGTAATTCTTGGAATTTAGTATTATTAATGTTTGAATGTTCAAAAAATATATACATACTTAAAGAAAATACACACTGTGTTTTTAAATATCTACAATTGAATAATTAAAACTACCTCAAATCTATTGATCTTAATATTTCTAATCAACTATTACTATTAATATAATTTATATTAGATAGTTGTATGATTTATTTTAAAGAAGTTACAAATTATAATTAGTTATGTGCCTATGTAAGCTAGCAATATTTATAATTGATGATTAATAAAGATTATTAATCTATGATTGGTGAATAAAAAAGAAGATAGTTCATCTTGTCCATGTTACTATTAGATATTTAGATGTTAAGTTGATAAATAGTATAATTATGGTATCAATTTAGGTCAAAAGATGACTATTTAACAAATATTCAACATTTAGTATCCGTTAGCTGTACATGTTAAAACAACGTATATTCTACATAAGTATGAAATCGTTTTTGTGATATTTTACGTGTAACGTTAGTTTGTTTTTGAAGAATAGAATATTTTTCGTATAAATGTAGTATATATTTCGAGTACTTTATATGATAAATATTATTTGTATAAGTGTAATGTATTAAGGTTGCCAGATTTTGAAATTTGTTTTAGATAAACCGTTAAAGCGTATTTTTACAATGAAAAATGTACGAATAAATTTATACCTATTGTCAACGTAAAATAAACATATTTTTATAACGAAAAATGTACGAATAAGTTTATACCTATTGTCAACGTACGATCAACCTATTTCAACGTATATTATACCATTTTTATACGAATAATAACTAGGTACGTATGGTAATATACATACACCAAAGTTATCCTTATGATACATGTAGATTATAATACGTGCTATGTTTACTGGGAATGTGTACTCTGAACGATTGCTACAGACATAAAAAAAAAACAATACAAGTACAAAATATTCTACATTTTTGACAACAATTTAGAATTTAGATCATAGGCGGAACTAGATATTTTCATTTGACTAGGTCACTCATGAGAGTCATTTTGCACCTATCATACCCAAAGGAAAGAGTGGAGGGCGATAAGAAACACCAATGTTTTTTATTACAATAAAAAATGTAGTGAAATGTATAAGTGTATAACATAAGTAATTAATAATTATTGATGTTAAAATGTTATAATTTATAAATTTAAAATTGTACCACTATTAATTTAAACTTAAATCTTACATGTGAAGTAGATACTACCTAAATATATTTTTAACGTTTAAACTATTCTATTTATTACATATAATTCATTTCTCAATTGTTTTTCGCATTCATACCTAATTTATTTTATTACATTTAAAATAATACGTTTTTAGCAAGTGTATACATTATATGGAGCCAATTAGCCTGGGTCAATGCGAGTTCCGCCCATGATTTAGATTCAATTGATAAACATTACCTATATTTTATAACCTATAAGTGGGCACTTTTTATTTAGTTAATCATTGGCTTTATTTTGATTTAATGTATTAGCTGAAAATGTATAGTAATGTATAGGTAGATAGTAGATACTACTATAGCCATCACTTTAGGTAGTAGATACTAAAGTGCAATAAGATGTAATGTAGGTCGTCAAACGTTTTGAAATTATTAAAAATAAAACGAGTTTCTTATTTATTTCCATAAATATATTTACAACCACTATCTATAAATATTTATACTCTTCATTAGCGCAACTACAGATGACTACATGGCTACACTACCATGTAGGGAATACTAACATTATTTAACAGAGCCCCGTTTTTCTGATTGATAATACAAATTGTATGCTTAAATTGAAGACAATTTTTTAAAATATCTCTATCTACCTATATGTATTCATTGTACTCTATTATTCTGACTTGTTCATATGTAAATAAGGTATATATAATATATATTGTGGTAGACCTATGCATACGTCGGTTCTTGTCGGATCTCCGGGGAATCTTTAAGGCTTTATGTGTTTATTGCGGTTGAAACGTTATGTAGGTACTGCGATGTAATGTGCAAGATTGGATGTCAAAGAAATGTAGAGTTTGACCGATGTTCGGACGGATGATCAACCTATTAAGGGAAGAGGTATCAAATTAATGATCAAACAAAAACATAAAAAAAAATATTAATGTCTAATAAGTAATATAATTATTAACTATACATGATATTACTTGTATATAAAACTATATCTACTATGATTGGACAGATGGACATTAAAACTTAAAAGAGAAAGAGAACTGATGGCATTCCTATACAATAAACAATTTTGGCCATTGATTATCGATTTCACGTTTTCTGTGCCGATCAGACAGCGGCCCTTATTCCGGTACCGGAAGTTGGACATCGACGCAGCTCCGCCCGGTAACCGTGGAGTGGATGGCTGCAATCGTACAGATTTGGATGTTACGGTGACGTGATGAATGCCTGTACTTTGTAGGTTGTAGCCCCGCGTAGCTGCTGCGGCTGGTCGAAACTCGAAAGCGTGTCAATATATAGTTTATACTGCCATTCATGAAGATTGCTATTAGCTTTTATTATTGCAAGACATGAAGCTATTATAGGAAGAACTCAGAGACCATAACTTCAGTATACCTAAATTGGCTGAATTCTCATATATATATATATATAAACTTATAATATATCATCGTGTACGTATATCATGTAAATTAAATCAAATCAAATAATTTATTAAAATGATAATATTACTTTTGTTATTTTATACATTTTATTTTTAACAATTTAAAATAAATAGTGTAAATCTAACAATTAGTATTGTAATAAAATACCAAAATACCTAGTAATATAATAATAAATAATTATAATAATTGTTATTTTTTATGTCTATCTATTCTGAAATAGAAGTATTTTTATTAATATATTTTTTATGTTATATAAGATATAACTATTTTATACATTTATTATTTATTGAATATATTATACCTAAATGAAACATTTTTATTTATGTTGATTTGGTGTTTTAGAATTCATCGGTACCTATTTAGATGGATATTGTCATATTGATAATTTTGAATTTGTGATTAATATTGATAATTTTAGTAATTCGAATGTAGTTTTGGAAAAAAAAACATACTGCTTGAAATAGTACCTCTAATAGAACTTGTTTTAAATACTATTCAACCGTTAGTGTTTAGTAATTATTGTTCAATAACTTGAAATTTCTGAACGGTGAAACGATAGTCACAAGTAGAGACAGTCGATAGATGGAGAAAAGTGGTGGTTGCAGCGAAGGACCTAAGTGGTCTAAGCAAAAATAAAATTCTTAAGTTTAAATTTAAACAAATTTTAAAATAATTTATATTTACTTTAGTTTAAAACAAACTTATTCTGAAGTAATTCGTTTTACATTATGGACAGTCAATTTGATAATCTATGCATCAGTGTAGTAAAATTACATATACATTGCGCCGAATAAACAGAGCAGTCGAGCAATATCGCATTATGATATGATATAGGTATGTATAATATTATTATTATCAAAAAAGGTAGGTAATGGTTTTTTTTTATTTGATATTTTTAGTTCCAAGTACAGTAATAATTATTTATAATTAATATATAATATCTTATACAGGCATATTACGTATAATATTTTATATATCATAAGACCACTTAGGTACAACGACTGCGGTGGAGTATACATTACTATGCATAGGTACTCCCAGATAAATTTCATCTATCGTATTAATGATATAATAATAAAGTTCATTTATTAATAAAAATACATAACATTTTAATTTTACAAAAAAATAAATGGTAAAACAATAAATAAATCCTCCAATAAATCTGGTAGTTCAAGACTAGATTAATAATAATAAAAAAAAATAATAATTATTATACTATTATTCGATTTATTTTCAGTCTTATTTTGTGTAATATGCATTAACTTTTCAAAAATCTGCCATTGCTTATCGGTATTTGTACTTATGATGGAGCAGATTGGTTACTTGAACAACTTTTTCTATCTTATTTCGCAGTGTTTTAGCAAATGTGAAAATATTATGTTTCAGTAATTCCTATATATTTAAAACTGATTTTAACCCGCCATGTTTGATTAAAACTACTAAATAGTTGCATTAAATGCATTATGCATAATATTTTAATATTTAAATTTTTCATTGAAATTATGGATTTTTCTAAGTAGTTTAAGTGCGGATTATCTGACAAGTTACAGTGATTTAATGTATAAAACTTTGTGGTTCTACGCCTCACAGGCATTGCCAGATTTACAAATTATGTCATTCGGAGAACAACGCAATATTATTGTTTACGTGAGTAACTAAACAAAAAATTTATCTAAATGAATTAAAAAACGGATTATTTTACCCAATAAATTTAATTTTAAGGTATAAGGTATAATAGGTAAAAAAATTTAGCGAGACCAATTAATGTTTATAATATGTCCATGTCCATGAAGACAACCATACAACGATACAACCATTGTCATAATTACGTCCCTGAACGGTGCGCTCCCTGGTGGCGATTGTAGTAGGTACATTTAATCATGCGACCGTGGCCACACTGTTTCCCGGTGTAAACAACAACAACACAGCAAGTTAACCATACATTTTCCTGGCCGCCTTTTCGACGATATTTTTCGGAGCCAAAACTCGATTTTTATCAGTCTTCTGCGGGAACGGTTCATTTCGCGCTCTAAACAAATTATCGGCGAAAAAATCGTGTCTGTTCTCGTTTTTGGTACCGTTTTCTCTTCTCCCGAAGAGATCAGTCGCACTCGCACACACAATCACGTACTCGCTCGCGCTCCTTCGCACTCATCTACATTCGACTCTACTATGATGGCAGCAAATTTGGATACTTTTGTAACCAGCAGCAGTAATAACAAGGATTTTACCAGCGAGATGTCTGAAAAAAGTGCGTAGAGACAACGTATAGTGCTTTTATTTAGTCCTACGAGTACCATATTTAATTGTCGACGTGTTTACAGAGGCTCCGATGAAGGACGAGTCGTTCAAGAAGTTACGTGAGACATTTGTCATCAAAAGTAAAATTGGTGCTGGCACGTTCAGTAAGGTGTATTTAGCCTACGCAAGGGGTGATGCTGAGAAGAAGCGGTATGCCATCAAGCACATCAAGCAAACAACACACCCGGAAAAGTTACGTCGCGAAATCTTTTGTCTACTGAAGATTGGGTGAGAAGCGAATATTTTTTTTCATAGTTAAACTTATACCTTATATATGTTTATGGAATACAGTTATGTGTTATTTGTTGATCAGTTGATTTAAAATATAATAAGGACGTTTTTATCATAGTCTATCTCTGCCATCCGATTTATGATTTTCAGTATAATAATATTATGTTAATTATATTCATTTGACCTGATTAAAAGTTAAATTTAATTGTATATGACCATTATCATGCACATTACTTTTACCTTTAAATTCAATTATTCATCAAATTGAATGTTTTTGTATTTATATAAACCACAGTATATATTTTTTAAATTTGATGCCATTAATAATTTTTCAATTTATTTTCAGGGGACAAGATAATGTAATGGGATTAGTAACCTCATTACGAATGGGTAGTTCTGTTTGCTTGGTTATGCCTTATTTCAAGCATGATCATCCATTGGTAATTATTTGTTCTTTAAATTATATGATGTATATTAATGTATAAATAAAATTAATTAAACAAAATATTAATGGTAGTTTTATATACCATACCTTATTAATAGATAATTAAATATTTGTGGGTTTTTAGACTTATTTATGTACAATGGATGCTAATGAAATGCGATTTTACATTAAAAACTTGTTGATTGCATTAAAAAGGATACATTCTTTCAATATTGTTCATAGAGATGTGAAACCTAGCAATTTTTTGTATAACCGTTCAACTTCAACGTAAGTAATAAATTTTTTTTTTTTAGAAAATTAATGATATTTATGTTTGTGACTAAATGTTGTAGTTTTATGCTCACTGATTTTGGACTAGCTCATACTAACATTAACCCTACTAGACGTAAGGAAATAAAAAGTCTGCCTGATAATAAGCCTGATACGTCCTCTCACAAACAAATAAGTTCAAGCTGTGATCTAAATGTAAGATATTTTTTATTATTGGTGTTAATAATATGCAAATTATAATGTTATTGAAATTAAATTATTTTAGGTTAACCATAAACGATCAAGTTCTGTTGGAAACATACGATTAAGTTCATATCAGAAACGTATTCTTCAAAACATAGCTGACGACACCAACTCTATACCTCATGGATGTAATTTAAAGAAAAGAACTAAATTAATGATGCCTAAAGAACCATTACTAAAGGAGAATTCACCCATTAAAAAACAATTAGATGTTCCTATGAATAATAATCCTAGTAATTCAAGTGCCATGAGTAGCTTATTCCACGTTAGTATATTTCTTACTTAGATAACTTAAGAATACTTGATACTTGTTTAATTTTTTGTTAATTAATTTATTGTGTTTTTTTATTAAAAGGAGAAAAATAGTTTTACTGTTCCTAAAGTGCAACGCCTTACATGTGATTGTGTAGGGAAATTAAAAGTTTGTAATATTTGTATAAAAAGACCAGAAATGAAAGCTCCCCGAGCAGGAACACCCGGGTTTCGAGCTCCAGAAGTCCTTTTAAAATATAAATATCAAAATACTGGTAAGTGGTAAAGTAAAAATTATATAAATATCTTTTGATTTAAAATGTGTACAAATTATAAAATGATTTTTCAACTATTTTATGTGTTTTTAGCTCTTGATATCTGGTCAGTCGGAGTTATAATGTTGGCTGCTATGAGCCGTTGTTATCCTTTTTTTAGTGCAGAGAATGATTCTACATGTTTGGCTGAAATGATAACTGTTTTTGGAGATAGGGCTATTAAAAATTTAGCCAAAATGTTAGGTTAGTGTAAACATTTAATATTTTATTCATGAAAAATTATTTAATGTTATAAATGTAATTATTTTTTTTAAAACTATTTTATTTATTGTATTTACATCAGGTCGCAATGTTGTTTGTGAAGTTCAAAAACCTCCTCTTGATCTTCGAGCAATTTGTCGTCTTTTATGTCATCGATCAAGTGTACAAACTTTAAATCCAACTGCTGTTTCTTCGAGTAATGGTTTGGAAACGTGTAGTTTTTGTACAAAACCAATACAACTATCTGGCTGTGAAGTTTTTTCGGATAGTTGTAGTTGTTACTTAAATGTTGCTGACAATTTTCCTTATCCTGCGTATGATCTCTTAAAAAAATTGTTATGTTTGAATCCAGTTACACGAATAACGGCAGATATTGCATTGAAACATCCATTCTTTAAAATGAATGAAAAGAAAATTTAAAATCTTAAAAAGTTTATGATTTTAATTAACTGTTATTTATTTATTAAATTTAAATTTTTAATTGCACCTTTTGCAAAATGTAAAATTATTCAACTTCAATTTATTAAAAAAATTCATCATTAAATTATATTTATCTGAACAAATTTTGAAAAAAAAAATTGAATTAATATTTTGTAGTTATTTCTTTTTGTTAATTTCCAATTTTTATTTAAAATTTAATTTGAAATAATTTTAAACGAGGTATGTATAGTTTTTATAATGTATTAATGTGTATGTTTAGTTTATGGTAAGTATTAGATTTAAGAGAAAACTAGTCACGTTTATTATTATTAATTGAACATTTGATTTATACAAATATGTACTTAGATTTTTAAATGTTTAATATACATTTGAAGTTGAACATTTTATATAAAATATTGCAAATTAATGAAGTAATGTATTTTTATTCAAATTAAACTTAAACTTGAATTTTTATAATTTGTGAATTGAAATTAAAAAAAATGTCATCAACATGGTAAAATTGTTTATATAATCATCTTCATATAGTTGTAACTAGTGCTAAGATTTATATGTAATGTTCAATAGTAAGATATGCATTTCAATTTATTAAAATATTCAATAAAAATATATTCAAATATATTATGAATTTACCGATAGTTTCCAAACTATTAAAGTGAAAGAATTTTATAAAAAAATCATCTTATAATTTCATTGGAAATTTAATAAAGTGTTTTTTTATATATAATCAATTACTCTTACTTTTAAATATACCATAATAAATAATTTAATTTATTTTTAAAATGTGCAATTATACACATTATATTATTCAAAGTAAAAATAGATAATGTTTATCAATATAAGGTGTATCATGGATATAACTAATCAAGTTATTAAAATTACAATGAAAAAAAAAAATACCATTGAATAATATAAATCCTAGTTCTAGTTTGTAACCAGTAGGTATTTTAATGATGTATACATGTTGTTATTTTTAAAATCATTGAAGCATATAATATTTAATAATGTTTTCAATTAGTAATTTGGTAAAAATACAATTATTATTTATTAGTATCTAATATTTAAAATCAACAAGATGAATGTATTTTTCAATATTTTATAATCAAAATTAAGACTTATTTTTTATTTGTTGAGCCAATTGGCCATTACTAAGATATTTAAATTATTTTTGTTTAAAATTACTATTATTTTTTTATTTTTATTATTATATTGTGTTACTGCTTATTTAAGTAAAATATTTGTTTTTAGTTTAATATTATGTTTATATACTTAAAGCTGAAAATGTACTCAAATTTAGTTAATTGTGATAACTGATAGGCTAGTATCTGGTTAGTAAAATGGAATGTTTTGCTTGTATTAGGCTTATAGGTATTTATAATGATATGTATGTGTATCATTTTGAGTGTTGTACATTGCATTAAAATATTCTAGTCTAATATTATTTGTTCTAGTATATGTAATTGAAATTGTATTTATTAAGTTCATGGTTGAAACATGTTTAAATTATATAAAACAAATATACTTTTGTTGTAAATTCTAAGTGTTTCAACCTCGAATGAAAATCAATTGAGAACTGATTTTTTAAAATTTTTTTTTTTATTGTTTATATTTATAAAGTTGAAATAATATTCATTATATCCTTATGATAAGTAGCACATTCTGTATATTACAGCCGTTATGTGGGATTTGTAACTACGATAAGGGTAAAAATTAAAAGACTGTTCAATTTAAATGTTTAATTTCTTATGGTATTGAGGTGTGGTTATTTTTTACTGTGTTGTCATTATAAATACATAATGTAGTTTCATTGTTATAAAAACTGTTTTTTTTATACCATCCCTGTCATGATGTATAGTATATAACATACTTTTTAGTCATATATGAATTATTTAAGTAATAATTTACTTGGCATTAGAAACATTTGATCCGAGAAATTAATGTATTCTGTTTTATTTTAGTCAAGAATACTTAATTTGTTTTTTATTTTTGTGTGCGAGTGTATTGTATTTATAATAGTTATTAGAAATGAATTTGTCCATTATTTTATTCAATAGACAATAGTTACCATTCATAAATAGATTACTTTTTAACTGTTATATTATTCATAGTGTACCTGTATTGTAGTCACGAAAATGTCTCCATTAGTTATTAGTTATTACCTATTTTATGTTCAACATAGCAGTATTAATGTTTTTATAAATATTGAAATAAACCATACTTACACATATACAATCACTCGTTTTGTTTTTGACCATTGAAATGAACTTATAGTTAGGTTATGCTTAAATTCTAAAAGTTCACGGAACAAATTTTAGAGATAAGATAAAATTCTTGAAATGTCCAATGAATAATAGTTTTAAATTAAATAATTTTAATAATATTTTTTTACAGTTCTTCATTTTTGGTTTGCAATTGGCTTGGTGCATTTCCTATTGTATACAACAAAAGCAGTAGGACATTCTCAACGTCAAAATATGGCCTGTTTATCACTTTCGTATATGTCGTGATTGTTGGACTACAAATATATACGCATTTGATGATGATATTTTTTGGTACTATAAAGAAAACCTCGGCTGTCACATCTATCGTGTTGTGCACCAACGGAATTGGATTGCTGTGCATGTTATTGAGAAGAATGGTGTTTGTAAGCGACACAGTAAGATGTTACAACAGCTTGTCTGAATGGTCAGTTGACAATTCGGTACAAAGATCGTCAGTTGTAATTATGTATACCAGCATAGTGTCAGTGCTAATCGAATTCGTCGGAGAGAGTATTGATAGGTAAGTAGGTAACGATATGTTACATAATTATTTTTGGATAGGTTGGAACATAATCGTAGGTATGAGCCGGTATGACAATATAGGACGGGGTGTCGGAGAAATATCAATGTTTTAATATTGTGGTACATATAGGCTATAGGTAATGTAATAACGGGCCGGGTTCATGGCTTTTTGAGGAGCTTATGAAGAAGCAAGAAGTATAGCCAGTATAGGGTTTTAAATCCGTAAACTCCCCCCACCTCTGTATACGGGTTTGGTATAATAGAATAGATGGCTTCATTAAAAATCGTTAACTTTTTATATTATTTATTACGACGTACTCTATAACAACTTATGACCGTTTGATTATAATAATACTTATAAGTATGTAAGTAGGTAGACAACAAAAGTTGATGTCGTGTTATTGCTTATTGGTATATAGCCCTCATGATAGAAAAGAATATCTACAGAGTACTGAGATACTTATTTGGTGAAACATTGGCTTTTATCTGGCAATAATTATTAAAATATTTCAATAAAATAAATAAAGTAGTGTGCTATTGTGGAGTTTTGAAAAAAACAGTATTAGGTAGGTAAATTATAATGAAAACGTATTTTTTTTTTTAGTGGGTATTGAATACTTTTGTTTTGCCTCCTCCATAATTCTAACTAGTTTGCGCCTTTAGTTAGAGCTTTCCATATTTGAATTGATTTTTTAAATTTGCGTTGAATCTTGTCGAACATTGAATCAAAATAGAAAAATTAAATTTATAAAATCGTTATACCTTGTATGCCAAAATTTAGTTTATATAATTGTATGGAAAATATGCATTCCATAAGCATAAGCTTATAGAAGTAACTAATCCAATAATATACCATGTCCAATAGTAGCTTCATAGTCTCATAGGTGGTTAAGCGCACTAGAACAGGACAGGTTAAGTTAGAGTTAAATTATAATAATATTGTCTTGGTGGCATACTGAAATTATTACATAATATAATATTTTTTAAATGCATTTCAGTAATTTATTCGTTCATAAATCCATCCCATTATCTTGCACAATAATTCAACAGTAATTTTTTAATGATGGATTTATCTTCAAATTATTTAATTTTAATTTTCTATAATATACTATAATAAAAATATAAATAAAAGATATAAAAAATGAATTCTTTTTAAAGTAAATATTTGTAAATATTTTTCTATCATTTGAAAGTTATTAATCCATGTGAATACATGATTATGATTATGTAATAAAGCCAAATAAGTTTTTGGTTAAAAAAGGACTTCTATGGTTTCTTATGTCTATTTATTCTCGGGAAGAAAAACATGAAAGTTATCACCGGGATGAGAAAAGGTCCAGAACTCTAAGGGAATAATGTTCTGAACTCGCGGATCCTACTAGTTTCAGAAATTATGTACATTACATAATATAATATTATATATTGGTATATTGGTATATACAGTACTTATGTAATTATATTATTATTCATAGCGTTCGAAATGTTTTTTAAATTATTTAGACGCAGGAAAAACAAGCCCTTGAACTTAGATAACATTACTACCTATGCGTTTTTGGGCTTCGAAATGCAACTGATTCATACTTTCCACGCGATTGGTCGATTGTACAGTGATTTGAACAACTACGTCGAGTCGGACTTAATCGATAACTTCGAACGGATACGCCAAGCTCGTCAAAGAAATCTCGTGTTGTTCACGTTTTGCAAAAAGTTCAACTCACACTACAACATGGATTTGATCATACTCTTGTCATGCTACCAGTTATACGTGCTTTTGGTATTGTTTAAGCTCATGAATAGCCTGGCCACAAGTATTGCGACCGAAAAGTAAATTATAAAACTCGCACATATTAACGGATATTATATTTATTATACTAATATAATTATATTGCTGTGATTTACTTACTGGCTATTATTTTTGTATGATTCATTGATAGCATGCGTTTTTGTCTCTGATCTGATTACCCCCGAGTAGTTATTGCTTCTATAACGGTAAAAATGTATAATGAATTCGCCTTGTTCAAAAACTTAAAAGTATGCATCGAAATTGTATTATAATTTTGATCGCACTTTGCTTATACAATCATGCGTTCACATGTAATAAATACATTTATTCAGAACTATAATTTCGTTGTTGAATCCACTTTTTATAATATTTTGTCGACTTCGGTTATTAGGTGTATGTTATCCCAGTGGATCTAAGAATGAAAAAAGGAAAAAATTGGAATCACATAAAATATGTAAAAAAAAAAATCCTGAGTGGATTTATGGGTGGGGGACATAGCGGTCACCACCTACCTTTGAGCTTTTTTTATTACAAATTTATTTAAAATTTTTGATATAGGTATACAGTCATACTGATTTACTTAAAAAATATTTAAAAATATTTATTACTTATGTATATATTTGTATAGGGAGCATGTTTCATGATAATAAATAATAGTTGTCATAATAGCCACAATCAAACACAGAATCAAACATGAATTTGTTTTATCTATTATAATTATAAATACCTTTGCATATTATACACACTATTAATAGGTTTGAAAATGAAAAAATATCTACAGTTAATTATAAGATTTGTACTTAATTTTTCATAAATTGTTTAATTTACCGCCAAGTCTTCATTATACTGTTTTATACTTAATGTAATATCGTTCATAAATTTTCTAATCTGCTCCTTAAACAAGTTTCAGATACCCTTGATAAAGATAAATCGAATCCTTGTACTTTTTAAAAGTAATAAACTATAAAAATATGATATATCTTTTATTAATAATTACAAATTATTATAGAAAATAATTTCGATAGCTTACTCGAAGGTTGTCCAAAACGACCAAAAATTGTATTAATACAAGTAAAAATACGTTTTCAGAATATATAATGCTGAAATCTATAAATAAATGAAATCATTTTTATACTATGATACTATTAGTAAATAAATTAACGTTAGACATAATATTGATCAAACTTTTACGCATATTTTGATTTTTATTGTTTTTTTAACATGTATATTTATAGAAATTCTATACTAAAAATGGTTTTTTTTTTTTGTGGGAGCTGGGAAATTGCGTTGCGTATGAAGGATTTTTTTGTATGAATTAGCAAGAATAACTTTTAAAAATCATTGAATGTGTAACTTTCACTCTACATATTAACCGTATGCTTAATATTAATAGTAAATTATGTTTTAGTTTTTTTTACAACTTTGCAAACTTAAAAGATATCATCAGAATAATACGTATGACAAGATTATTTATGGTTTTTATCTATCTAGTAGAGTCAAGTTCTTATTTACATAATAAGGTAATGTATTTTGTAAAGTATTGTCTACTTTAATAATTTAATCAATTTTCTATAAAATACTTATTATAAATGATTCTTAGCGAAATTTGCTTGAAAGTAACTGAAAAAAATTTAATTTTTCTAATTGTTTATAATAATATATATAAATAAATATTATAGTCATCCCAATTATTGTGCTCAAATATTTTTTAAAGATTTAATTCTATTCGTATATCATAAATTATTGAATTAAAGTATTTAGAAGTCTCTAGAACTCTTCCATTGATATTTTGGAGTTATCGAAACATTGTAAATTAAAGCGCTTTGCCACGGGTTTTCTTTACGCAACACGCATTATATGAAAATTTGACACTGAAGTAGGATTGGTAAGCATTAAAATATGAGATGATGATCACATTTTTTACTTAAAACAATGATTATATTATAGATTTAATAAATAAATAAATATTACTTCATGTAACCACGTTATATTTGTTAGCTTTAATAATATAAACAAATTGTGCTTTTAATATTAAGTTTGAATAATTTGATTATTTGTTTGTTTAGAGTGTTTTTACATTTTATCATATATTACGCAATAGAGTAAATTGTCTGAATCATCAAACCAAAGAACAGGTAATTTATTAAATTTGTGTGTGATCCATATTCCTTGGTTTGTTATTTATTGACTCTTACACGTTTAAATAATAGAAAAATCATTTAGTTAGAATAATATTTTTGAGTAATAGAGCTACATTTTCACCCAAACTGATAACTATAAACAATATGTCAATATATAGGTATTTATGTATTTATTAATTATAAATAATATACTAGCTATTTTCCGACGTTTCATTGGAATATTAATAGTTTTGTTATGAGTTATGACGAATAAGATATATTAGCTAATATTATTTATCCCGTTGTCACTTGTAGCCAATATTTCCTCACATCGTAATCATTACTTATTAATTATTATGAAGTTAAATTCAGGTACGGATTTTAATGGGATACGGCTAACTATGAATACATATATAATATAATTTATACATAAGTACATAACTACAACTAAGATTTATTTTGAACATTTAATATCGATATTGTTTCATAATATCATAAAGCATTCAAATTACTTGTGGTTATATTTTTGAAATAATATTTCAACATCAAATATTATTTTGTGCTACAACATAAAAGAATATGCTATTTTGATGTTGTCGTAGGCTGTAGCCTAAACAGCCTATACAGTAATACGGATTTCGGGTTGAAACAATGTGCTTTTGTCGTTTCTCAGTGTTCAAGCTTTCTTCATACCAAATTTCAACAAAATCGGTTCAGTGTATAGTGATTTGGTCAGTTTTATCATTTATAATAAAATGTCATAGTATTAGGGAACAGATTTATATGTAAAATGCATTTTTTCTGAATGTCCGAAAACATTTCTTTTCAAGCATAAAGTTAATTTCATACATCAAGGAACTAAAAAATGTGTAACTTTTATTTTGCATTTTTTGATGTTTTTAATGTATTTTTGACGTTTTAGTCACTTTTATATTGGAATGCATACAATTTGATAAAAACTTAATTAAAATTCATTTTAAAATAATAAAGTAAAAATATTATTTATCGTATAATAACATAAAGTAAAAGTATAACGAATGTCTCTATCTAAATTCTGAATTGTATATTAATTTTTTGAAAACATTTTCAGAGTAATAAGAAGATAGAAATAGAAGCTGATGAAAATTATATAAATAATAATAATTATTTATATAATTAAACAAATTTTTTCAATGTTAAAAAAAATTTTAAGAGCATTTTTTTAAAAAATATGTCTGTTACAAGTGCATTAAATCGTATTTTTTAAAGCCATTTTTCTTGTTTTTTAGGGCATTTAAATCCGTCTCCTAGTTATAATACATAATTTAAAATAAAAGTAAGTAAGTAAAGTACTATAGTGTATAATGGTGAGCCACTTAGTGCATAGACCTATATAGGTATTCATAGACCGACCATAGACCGGTCGTGAGCCGAGATCGAACCATTGCGCTCTAATAAGTGACCAAGTGATCGATACAAGCGTAGAATTATAATATTAAAATATATAATATAGGTAATCAATAATAATACTCATACACATAATATTATATACTTTATACTGCCACGAGAGACCTCTATGGTGTGTATCATTTTAATTCATAGTAAATAAGTTAGTTCAGGTAACTATATGGTAGTCGATAGATGAATAGCATAAATATTACCCGACATTAAACTATGTTTTTAATTAATCAAAATATAATTTTAACTAAAAAAAATCACAATACATTATAACTCTAGAGTACCGCGGTGTGATTTAATCGTTCTGATATTAATATATCATATATCTTATTCACCTATATGGAACTATTGGAACCTTCTAACTTTTGAAATTCAAATCTATCTTTGTTTATTATTATCGTTAATAATTTTACTTATTATAATAATGTTGCTTAGATAATAATATAATTTCATATTACCTATAAAAATAAATATTATTTTGTAAGTTCTTAAATTAAGTAAATTAAATGTATATACATTATACCTATCATTTATAATTTTCGTTACCTAAAATAATTATGTTCGTTTATGAATTTATGATTGACGAATGTTGATTATGTAAACAATTATTATTATTATGTTCTAAAGTTTGTTGATTAATATAAATAAAATTTATAGATTAAATTTTTTTACAGGTTTATTTATTTTTGAATGAACTAAATGCTACAGAAGTAAATATATCAGCGAACCATTGCTACGATGTTAATAAAAAGTTTCTATACTCTGTAAGTCTTGTTAGTTACAACAACATTCTACAGTTATCATTAAATAAATTCATAAATCATAACTTAATCTCAAGTGTAATATCAACAATTTAATATTTTAAGACTTAAGTTCATAGTTCAATAGTAAAAAAAAAATTAAATTAAACAATATAATGTTTTAAAATTTATCTTTATTTCGCTTCGACGGCTTAGTCATTAGTGTTACATAAATATAAATTAAAGTATTTAATAAAAGTAACAATTAATTTATATTTAAATGCATCGAACGTATGTCAATGTTTTTATCATTGTTACTTTCAAAAAGTGTAAAAGTTCTTATAAATTAACAGAGATATTTAACAGTAATATATTTTTTTGTTTTTATAGGTATTTGGTTCCATTGTTGGGTTTATCGTACTGGTTGTATCTTTTTTGTGTAATCGATTCTAAAGTATTATATGTGCAAATAAATTTTAATATTATGTGAGTACTTTTTTACATACCTATGTTTTCACATCTACAATTACAACTGATATAATTATACAATTATTTACATTTATAATAAATTATTTATAAATATGAGTAGGTAGATATTAGCTGATGGAGTTTTATTTTATTAATAAGTATACGAGAAAGTATATATTATATAAAACCGTATGTTAACTTATCAATTATTGTGTTTTTCTTCAGAACTTAAGATAACAAGTTCTTAATACTATAAGCATAATGCCTATTGGCTATTGCCTGTTACTTATATATATTATATATATGTGTTTAATTAACCGTGGATAACCCCTTTTGAAGCGGTTGTTTTAAGAACAAACATTTGGTATGACCTAATAGTAATTTTTTAGTTATAGATTATTTAGAAGTAAATTCTTATAGTTCTTTATACGTATATAATTATATCATTACAATTGTATTTTAATTCAAAATAATAGTTATATAATACGTTATTATAAAATTGAGTAGCGTAAAACCTATTTAATTTTTTTTTTGTTCGTGTTTTTATTTTGTTGAATAATTTTTTTTTCGGTGAATGTTTTTTGTTTTATTTAATGATCCAGATTTTAGCTTTAATTAAGTTTAACATTTTAGTCATTTTTTGTTTAAAATTGTGTATCTTTATGTGAATTTTTTTCATTGCTGTAAGCTGCAATTACATAATAATTATCGAATTATAGGCACTTTTTTTGTTCTTACAAGTGTGAATTTAAAACCGACGGGAAGTAATAATGTTTTATGAGTTTTTAAATCCACGGTTACGCAGTTATGGTTTTAAGGTAAGGATTTACGGTGTTATATAAGTTATGGATTCAAAACATTTTTTAACAATTGAAATAGATTTATAAAACATTATAGACTATATGAGTAGGCGTTTAAATAAAATAAAATAAATTTCTCATGATAGAGTGATATATTCACCATATAAAAGTGTGTGGTTCATCAACTTACTATTAAGAGAATAACAATTAGAATTTTGAGAGTAGATGCAAGGTTGAGAATATAAAAAAAAATTCTCCTTCAGTTATATACAAATAATTTTTTTTCAGTACAATTTTCATTACTCGTTTTGTATTTTTATAAATTTAAGTACAAAATTACAAACGATTCTTTTATTAACAATTGAAAATTGTAAGATGAGTGTTATAAATAATGATATTTTATAAGAAAACGGTAGGTATAGGTACATTTATAATCTATATAGTACTTTTACGATTACAAATTATTATTATTTTTATTATTTCTTAGAATATACATAAAATGTATATTAATATATTGCAACACCATTGATATTATTTAGTGATAATATCCTAGTCAGTAAACATCGTTTTTTTCAAACTATACGGGTTTACGAAGTTTCAAAGTATATTTTTTTGAAATATTTTAGGGAGCTACAAGTCTATTAATGTATTATGTATAAAAAAAATCTACAATATCGTTATTCAGTGCCTATATTAATGATATTACAAAATAATTCTTGCACCGGGCGCTGAAATAGTTAAAGCCAAAATTAACTGGTTATAGAATATGATTTATGATTGTAATTGCAAGAATTCACTTTAATAATAATAATAATACATTTATTGCATTTAAGAAAAAAATTTTACATACATTATACAAGTAAAAAAATATTTAAACGATTGTCTCCAAAAGTCTAGGCTTGTGGAGGAGACAGCAGTTCTTATTTTAAGGTGTGTATACAATTTTAAGACAACTACTAATTCTTATCAAAAATTTTAACTTAAATTTATACAAATAAATAAGTAATGATTAAACAATCAATTATAAGTCAGGCACAATATTTAATTTTTAATAATAATAATAATAGTGTTTGCAGACCCATTGATTATAAAATATACTATTCTATAAACAATATTAGAACGTCAGCGAAGAAAAGGCAATCGCTTCTTTTGGGGCTATATATATTTTTTTAAAACTACGTATTAACGTATTTTGAGTGTGTTCCGTTAAATTTATCACCCGGTACATTATAATTATTATTGCTAACATAAACTGAAAATATGAGAAAATGATTTATTCAAAAATATATTATGACGTGTATTATACGGATGTTTATCACCATGTGATTCTTGGTGTTACGTTTATAATAATATTCAAGCGACTAGGCTTCCTATATATATTATAATTTATGCCATTCGCGCCTCCTCATTAGCGTTGTAAGTATAATATTTTTAATTTTGATCTTTATATTTGAATCCCATTGTTGTGCCAATGGAAGTTGTACACGTATGCTATATAATTACGGAAACGTTGAAAATCTCATACTATATTTTGCATATTTTATCTCGTACGCGTTGCTTGAGTCATAGACGGTTAGTACACGGTGCTGGTCCATGGCGTGAGCGAGGAATTGAGAGAGATAGAGTGATGGTGAGTCTGTCAACCAGGAATACTGTTGGGCTGACGATAAAACACTAAACAGCACACCCGATTGAAAAAAACACGTGGGAGCCGTGGTGTGTGGCTTTTTATACTAATCGGACTAGTGGATTGGCAGCGACGTAGTCGCATGTGTTTACATCAGTACTTATTTACATTTTAAACACTATACACACTATACACAATACAATTGACGTGTCGGTATTTATACTGCAGTAAACAGTAGTAGTATTTTTAATTGTAAATCCATTGTAAACGTATTAGAGTGTGTATATATGTTATTTATCGTTTATACGAAGCTATAAGAGGTGATTATTTTATCATTAAGCATCATTTACCGTAAAATGTTCGAGATATATATTTTTATACGTGATTTTAAGTCGCTGCAAATTTACAACAAGACACTTTTGAAAAATAATTTTATTTTTACCATTTTTTATCGATGTTATTTTTAGGTTTAAAGTATCATTTTAAAGTTTTGTCTAGCGAATAGCAGTGCATTTTTTAAACTAATAAATTATGCGATACTAGTGAAAATATTTTGTTATCTAATTGACTTTATTAAAGACTGGGTGAACATGAAATAATTCTATAGTACTATAATTGACTATTTATTTTGAGAACATTTTTATTTATCGTCCAGCGAAAATGTCTTAAAGAATGCACTGGTGATTTAAAATGTAAAATATTATGTTTATTACTAATTATTGTATATTATTTTATAGAAATAACTAGTTATTCGATATTCGTATTTTATCATTCAAAATTCTCAGAAAAATATTCTTCTTCGGAGTATGAATAATTTAAAAATGAATATCAATGTGGTAATTTAAAAATGTAATGCCGTTGGATTAACGGAGAAATTATGATAACGATTGTGATAAATGATTTTTGTTTTCATTTCATCAAAAGTCTGTTGCATTGATGAATGATGACTAATAATAATAATATTGTGGACCACGCGAAGAAACATGTATTCAAAAACGTTTAGAATTAATCTGATCGTTTACCGATCGAAGAATCGCTCTGTATAATAATATAAAATAATTATAATATTGTGTGCGCGTAGCGCACGTAAATATAGACTAAGGAGCCGCACAGCTGCGTTAAATCGCGCGACTGTGTAGTAAAGAGGTCTTTGCCACGGCGGCGCCGGTAGTATATATAATAGCCACACAGGAGTAGGCCATGCCATTCATCACAGTGCGCGCGACCGTGTACGGTTCACGGCCGTTTTTCCGTCAATCGATTTCCGTAAACGAACAATAATAACAATCATTCTGATAATAATAAAAATCATCACGAAGTATCATCCGTCATCGATCTATTATTGTTCTTCCTCTAATTATTACAAAATTCTATAACGCGCGTGGTGTGTATTCGGGTTATCAATTTACGATTTTAAGTTTTTTTTTATTCCGACTACGGCGACAACAAAGTTTCGAAATTGTGCCGAGACGCGTGACACCGGTTTCTTGATCGTTGCTGCAACTGTAGTTGGTAATTATTATATTATACTAATATTATGAATTCACGAAATGGCGATTCACACATTTCACACTTAACAACGATGCAATAACATATAATATTATACGTGTATCGACAATCAACTGTATATTCGTCACAAATTCACAAATATCGTAAACATCGGTGTAATACTTATGCTGAACCTGCAGGCCTATATAATAATATTATAGTGGTGCATTAGTAGCTGCAGGACTATCTAGTATAATAAACGAAGCGCGTGCGCCGACGTACGTTGCCGTTATATTGATTGACGGCGCCCGGCTACCGTTCAAAAATAAATTCGCATGTGCTCGGCGCGGTGCCGCGTATTAACAATACTCTAATGTTATAATATTATTTGGCGGCTGTATCATTATTTATCGTAATTATGCGTCGCAACGAGATAGAGTAACCAACGATCACACGTATTACTTTTACGTGGATATTTATTCATTTAAAGCAGCACCGTGTATTGTGCGCAGGTTTAGGGTACCTACTATGATTTTTATTTCATGCGGGAATCATTTTTCAAATTATTAGATTTTGTAAAACTCAGGAATGCACTTCTGAAAAGAACACACCTTTATGGCACATCCAAAAATTCAATGTTTAGGTGCAGTTTACCCTCTCCCTTGTTGACACGTACGAGTCACTGCGTAAACCTAAACCATTATATAGTAGTGGATAAATAAACAATTACGACTCCCAGTAATAAGGTTGAACTCATAGGCTCGTATAGATATGTGTTTTTTTTTAAAAAAAGAAGTAAATTCCACAAATTAACAATTGAGATAATATTATATTGTTCGTGGTCATGTGTATAAATTATATAATACAGGTTGATTCTTCAAAAATACACATACTTCTTTTTTTTCCTTTAACGAGGAATGTATTGGAATTTTAAAGTATACTCATTGCTCGAGTAATATATGTGATCATATAGACCAGGGATGGGCAACTCAAAGTAACTAGCGGGCCACTTTTAAATACTTTAAAATCTAGCGGGCCGCAGTGCATAGGAGAAAGCAAAAAAAAAATTAAAATTTTATTTTTTATCTTTATTTATTTATATTTACAATTATTATTTAATGTGATACTTGAGGATGAGGTTTTTCAATAGACAATTTAGTAAAATCCACTTCTATTATATGATATGAAATTATATGAAGTAATTTGAAAATGTAGTACGGGCCAGATAAAAAAGGTACGCGGGCCGCCAGTTGCTCATCCCTGATATAGACCATATTTTTAAGTTTTTGAATTTTATTGTACTTTCTATTTAAGGAGTACCTATCATGTGTGGTGATACAAATTTCTGTTTTTCAAATGAGAATCCTCCCTTTTTAGTAGTTTTTACTGTACATTATTTAATAGATTTTTGAAAACGTTTATGTACCCAATTTAAACTTTGAATGAGTATAGGTTCCGAGTTATAGGATATTATTATTGTATAGAATGTTACTAAGTATTAAGTAGTACAATAAATCTTAAGACTTTGAAAATAAGGTCTTAAATATATAAAAAAATTCCAAAAATTATGCAGAAATTATTTTTTTGATAACTGTATTATTGAAGAAACAATAAGTGAGTATGCTTGGTAAATCACTCTATATAATATAATAGTATATAATATGTACTGTATCGTGTGCATAATATTATACAGTGTATAATATGTCAATATACGTACAGAATGAAAGCTATATGCCAGAGATGTGCAACTGGCCGCCCGTGAACCTTTTTTATTTGGCCCGTGCCACATTTCAAATTACTTCATTACATTTTATTTTATTATATTTATAAAATCGATATAATTTTTATCGTCAAACTAAGATTTGAATTATCCAAAAGAAGTGACATATATAATGCTGTAAAAATGCAATAGAACTTTTTGGTGGTTTCAAAAACTTGTCTCCAGTAATAACTGATGATGCAAAATATTTAATTCTTTCTATGTTCTTTGGCTCATTAGATTTTAAAGTTCTAAAAATTGGCCCTTTATTAACTTTGAGTTGCCTACCCCTACTATATGCCGTCGAACGTTGACCAGTTTACCCGCAGTGTGTTTTAATGGTGATGACTTAGAGGTTAATAAATCGAATTACAAGAAAACAAAAAATAATATGAAAAAATAGTTTTCTTTTTAGGGGCTGATTTTTTTTTTATGACAATTTAGGTCATATTGGTAATGTTTAAAATTCACTTTATTATTTTTGTAAAGGAATCTATAGTTTATTTTATCAGAAATGATGATAATAGTGGCATATGTTTAACTTTTTTTTACAATATATATTGTACGTATATATATTTTTACGACTGTAAGATAGACAAATTAGAAATTTAGCGTTTTAGAAATGTTGTCTTTAAAGCTATTTCCACTATGTATAATTTTAGTAAATATATTATTTATCAACTGGTATTTGGAATTTAATTTATGATTTTTACCTCTAAAATGATTATTTGTAAAAATTAAAGCTTTTTAATATGTATGCTATTAAAATAAAGTATTTAGTAAATTTGGATCATTTTCTCTTATAGATTACATTTAATGACATTTATCCTTTTTTAATTTTTTTTTTTATTTAATTTTACATAGTATGATTACACAAAATAAGAAAAAAAGTATATAATTAAATAAGGATACTAAGAAAAAGCACTTTAGATACTAGGTGCAAGTACTTTTTACAAGTGTTTAAAATATGTATTTGAGTAGGTACTTAAAAATATTTGAATATTTTTATTCAAGTACCTATTGGGGTCGTGTATTTTACAGAAGGTTTCTTCACGTTCGTCTATAATAGCTACATGCCACAAAATTTGTACGAAATGTAATACCGGCGTTTACTACGGACGTTTGTTATTATTCTTTTTACAAATACAACCATTGTGTTTTTAATTAGGTAACAGAAATACGATGTTGCGACAACGAGCTCTGTTTAGGTCTTTGTACAACACGCCACCACCGCCAGCCTACTGCGAGTAGTAATAGTTTTCACAGTAAAGACGTTTCTAAAGTTTGTCAACGCACAACGGTCGACATCCTACAATATTTTATTGTTGTGCTAACAATATAAATGTTTGTGTAGTTCAATAATGCCGCGCTTTAAATTATATAGGCAGCGTAGGTATTACGATTAATTGTACTTATTATATGTTCAAAAGACCTTCAGTCTTGTAATAAAGTACTTTTGGTATTGTATTGGTCTTAAGTCTATAATATTATACTCTATATTTTAATGTATAGTAATATACATATATTATGGGTTGTGACTGCATTTACTAAAAATGATCATAACACCTGCAATTTTATATCACTCGCATTAATTATATACCTATTTGTGTTTCTATATTGACTTTATACACATTGACACGTCCCAATAGAATGTTATTGTTACTATTATTTATAGCATAGTATTAAAAGTATAAAGCGCCTACCTACCTATATATTTTAATTATTATATACATTTGAACTAATATATTATAATTTAATATTTATGATAAAATCAACTTCCTGTTCGAGGTCTATATAAATGGTTACGTGCAAAACATAAAAGTATATAAATAAAAAGTGAGATTTTGAGTATACAGTTTAAAATATATTTTTTGTTCCGTTCAGAATTAAAAATGCCTTCTTTTTTTATTTACATGGAAACAAACATTTTAATTGGGTCGTTTTATTTCGTAGTAGTTCAGCGATTGCTACATTTAGTGCATTATTCATAAAATATACATATAGGTAGGTACTTGTGATTTCTATACTGTTATAATATATTAATATATCTATGTATATCTATATATCATAAATAAATATATAATATAATATGTCAAATATAATAATACATAGGTAAAATACATCCATTGGCTTAGTACAGATAGATCAGGGTCTTATCTAATTGAATCTACTTTATTGATATCTTATTAAGATAGATAGGTTTAAGTATTAATCATAACGATCAAATTAATTTTTAAAAATTCACATAATAAAACAAAAAAAATTACTGTCCATAGTTAAATCAGTTGTTAAAATATAAAATATGTATAAATTAGAAACATTTAAAAAGCTGTTTAGTTGATTTTTTGCAAGACATACCATGAATACTTTTATAAGTTTTTATCTAGTTTATATAATACAGGTATTAATAATTTATTTATTTTTGTTCGTTGTGAGTGTGTGCAAATTTGACTAGAAGTTAATTCTACTAATATTGAAGACGACCCAATAAGATAATCTGCAATATATTTAGTTTGACCTCATACGATGATACGAGTCGTTAAATTTTTTTTTCAACAAGGATTTAATTATAGTATAATTGTTTGGTTGGTTATTAAGTATTGACGAATGTAAAACATTTGTGATTTTATTTACCTGTTGTGTCAAATATACCTATACGCATGAACATTTTTATTATGTTTTAGCAATAACTTAATGATTGTATACATCATTATAACAAAAAAAAAATGACTTACGACGATCTATTGCACAAAATTGGAGATTTTGGGAAGTACCAGAAAAGAATTTACTTCTTCTTGTGTTTACCCGCAATATCGTGTGCTTTGCATAAGTTAGCTGGAGTCTTTATCCTAGCTAAAACGGATCACAGGTAAATAGTTTTAATGGCATGTTACACACGTTCCTTCTTTTTATATACATTACGATTAATTTAGGAGGATGCTACACTCGCATGTATTGTCACCTCTTACAAATGTAAAATATAGCAAAAACTGTTTTGCACGGGATAGAATCAATGAAGTTGCTGTGATAGTTAAGACTCTGAATTGATCTACAATAAAGTTGAGAACATTATCTGTGAAATATTGTTTTTATTATTTTGATATTACTTATATGAAAAAAGTTCTTATTGTTTCAAAATCCATTATTTTTTAACTTGAATAATTTATTTTTTTTTAGTTCTGATATCAAAGTTCTCTTTTTTATGTGGTGAAAATTTAGTTTCTTAGTTATAAATGTAGTCTTCTCGTTTCTTTCCCAAGCAAAATAGTTTTTGCTGTGTCTTTTATATATATAAGACGGAAACAACACATACGGGTACTGTCCTTTTAACTTAAGACACTCATTGTTAGAGAAAACACTAACGCTGAACGATTTATAAATGCATTTTGTTATTAAAAAATAAAAAAAATAGTAAAATAAAGATGTAGTTAAGTAGGATCCAAGGAATGTGTTATTAGATAAGTGAAAATAAAGTATGCTTGAAAAGATAAATGGTGTAATACTGTAATGTTGTATTAGCGGGAAAAACTTTCGAAGACTAGGAAAAGAAGAAAAAAAAATAGTGATAATACATTTTATTAGAAATATTTTTTTTTAACTATACCTTAAAAATATTCTTTTAATAAACGTTGATAATTTTTGAAAAAATGAGTGTCTTACATAAATTGACTATCCAGTATACTTATTATGTTTATACGATTACTTATCTATTTATATATTTTATTATGTATAAACGATTAATAATATTGTTTTCCTGTTATAGATGTCAACTTCCGGGAGAGCTCAACAATGCTTCGTATGCTTTGCCGATCAATATCATGAACATGTCATACCCATTCGATTATAAGTTGGACCATTTTTCTTCATGTAAAATGTACGACACGAATTTCACGGAAACGTACTACTCGTCCAATATACCGGCGAACCATAGCATAAATTGCCACAGGTGGATATACGACAGGGAGACATTCCAAAACACCGCAGTGATGGAGGTGACATTTTTAAGTGCTCATAATATTCTCTTATGATGGTTCTAAATTGGTCAATTTTTTTGAATAGTTCGACTTGGTCTGTGATAGAGCTTGGTACAAAGGTACAGCGGACTCTATGCTCATGGTCGGTGTCATGTTGGGATCGATAATATTTGGATACTTGTCGGACCGGTGAGTTATCTTGTAGTAACATAAACATTAACGCTTAATATGAATATTATATGTGAAAAAAATGTATATTATATAGTTATATTCCTATACACATTTATGTACCATAATAGATACCAGTGCGATAATGCTTTACTATGTAATTAAATGTGCATTATTTTAGATAACACAATACTTACTGTGTGTACTCGGGGTATTCTTATTCATATAACATGAATTCTAAGACACATATATATTATACAAGACGATTTAATTCGGTGTATAATATTATAAACAAATGTTTTGACTTATCTACACATTTTTATCAGACTCAAACGAATATCTTTATTTTTTAGGTAATAAAATATGTATTTCAATATTGACGTTATCTTAAGATTTTTTAAGTGATCAACATATACAGATAATAATAATGGTATATTATATAATATACATTTTATTTATACGCCATAAAATACTATTAGAGTTGGGAAAATTGTTATATAGATAATTCAAATACCTAAGAAACTATATCTTTACGAGTACCTACATGTATTATGTGTTTGAATGTCTTTTTTTTAAAAATGTTTTGAAATATTTTTCTTTTAACATAATATATTTAATCTAATAGAATACCTGAAAGATATTTTAATGATTGTAAAAATTAATTTGAATATAATTTTATTTAGGAAATATAATTTTTGAATAATGCTTCACTCTAAGTAATTCATCATGGTTTGTAATACTATGATCAGCCTAAATGTTTAATACTTTTTTTAATCGAGTCTTAAATTTGTATTGTTGTCAGGATCGGAAGAAAAAATATTTTTACAATATCTGTTTGGCTGCAGGGAATCGCCGGTTGCGGTATGGCATTTACCCAAGAATATTGGAGTTTTACATTTCTCAGAGTATTGGTCGGAGCATCTACTTCAGGGCTATACCTAGCAGCTTATGTCATCGGTAGGCCGTGTACCATAACTAAGCTCGTATCTATATATAGACGTCTATATCCAATACGAAACTGAGAGGTTGTTAAACACTCAAAAAATGTACATTGCACACGGCTATATTAATAATAATATGGACTTTAAAATATGACCTAATAAATATTTCACTGTTTAATCAGCAGGTAAAAACTGTTTATCGCGAAAAATGCACGAATAATAATAGATAATTTCTTTATAAATATATTTTTGCGTTATCGCCATGTAAAGTAATCATTTAATTTTTTTATAGTGTATATTTCTTAAAATAATATTTATTATTGTAGGTACCTACCGTTTTCATTCATATAATTGATAATCTTAATAATTGATAACTATTTACGTTTTTTTGTTTTATATATTTTTTTTAATGTATATAAATGCATTGTATTAGAATGGGTATTTAAATATACGTTCTCAGAACGTACTATTTTACTGTTTCAAATATTTTAAAAGTACAATTATTCACAGGTTTGGAATTTGTCAGTCCTAAATACCGAATGGTGGTTGGCGTTGTCATACAAATGTTCTTTTCTGTTGGTTTCCTTTTAACATCCGCATTTGCATATGTTTTTCACAATAATTGGAGATATTTTCAGTTGGCTATAACCATACCGACTCTGTTCTACACGACCTATCATTGGTCAGTAATGCACATATTAGTTTCATCACCAGTTAAGTTTACTAAAACTAATTTTTAACTTTTAAGGTTTATACCAGAATCTGTGCGATGGCTATTGACCAACGGTAAACAGGAGAGAGCCGTAAAAATTATCCAGAAAGTGTGTAGAGTAAACGGTGTGGACATTTCAGACAAAGACATAGTTGAAATATTGGAATGCGATATCGAGAAAAAGCCTATAGTACAGGCCGATGCTCAACCAAAAGCGTCATTTTTTGATCTATTCAAACACCCAGTAATTTTGAAGAGATCTATCATTATAATGCTTTTGTGGTAATGATAGCTAATATTAAATAATTAAATTGATAAGATATAAATTAATTAACCTATACACTTACAGTTTATAGTCTAAACTCTAAAGTAATTAGTAATATAATTAATTATATAATACGAAGATGATATATTTGTCATTTCGCATTGTATTATGCATCAATGCGTATTATTTATTTATTATAATTTATTTTATTATATATTACACATTAATTTAAGTACGACAAAATGAAAAATTTACAAAAATATTTGGAAGAAATTAATAAAAAATATATTTAAAAAAATATTCTCACACAATATGTACGTATTTGCCATCGCTATAAATATTTTTAGCGGATATCTGTACCTAAATATCTCTTGATACATATTATATCAGCAGATAGCAATTTAAATAATTTACAATTCTTAAAATTACACTTAATAGTGAATATATATTTCATATGAAGAATGAATAAAGAGCTGAGTCTGCAGGAGTTATAATTTTCATTAAATAACTATGTACTTGATTACATTTATACAATTATAAGTGTAACGACTGTAACGTATTTCAAAATGATTAAAATAATTATTTTTGTATGTTTCATCTATGAGCAGAAATATATTTAATTATAATTAAAAAATAACATTTTTAGTTAAATTTTAAAATCTAAAAAAAAATATTGAAAAATCTAGATAGTATGACAAAATAATTTTTATTTGACTGAACACTGTAATATATATGACATAAATATAATAAAATTTAGTTAGGTTGTATACATAGTAGCGAAATCAGAATACTACTATAAACGGAATATTAATATAATAATGTATTTTTTAAAACGAAAAAAAAATATAAACGTAATTGAATGTTATTTTAATTTTTTTTTAGGTTTGTAAATAGCACTGCCTACTATGGTTTGTCTTGGAGTACTTCCAACCTTGGAGGAAATCAATATTTGGTGTTCAATTTAGCCGGTTTAGTCGAGTTTCCGGCTTATACGTTTTTGTTATTAACCCTCAACAAATGGGGCAGGAAGATAAATATATCTGGGTTCCTAATATTAGCCGGATTAGCACTTCTAGCAACACTAGCTGTACCCAAAAGTAAATGATTTATCTAGTTTATATGTAATAATGAACGAAATTGATTATTATTAAATTTTTAATGTAACACTATAATGATTTTTGATTTTGATGATTTTTTTATTATTTAACCAAAATTTACTGATTATCGTAATTCTCGATTATGTCGTATTATATTATGGTCTGTTCTATTAGCTTGAAAAAAACTACAAAAACATGTTATTTATTTCTAGCGAATACATGGTTGGTTATATTCTGTGCGATGATGGCTAAACTGGCCATAACTGCTTCATATGGAGCCGTGTATGTCTATACCGCAGAACAGTTCCCGACCGTAGTGCGGAATATGGGCTTGGGGGTAGGATCGTTTTTCGCTAGGATCGGAGGAATTGTGGCACCATATATTAATAACACGGTATGGAGGTGCATTAAAGTGCACTCAAAGCATGGAATTTACGAATCGAATAATATAATACTAAAGGTCATAAATGTTGGTTAAATTTTCAGGCTGAAATTTGGGTGAATATGCCTTTGGTTGTGTACGGTGGTCTAGCATTGTTGGTTGGAGCGTGGTCGCTTGTATTACCCGAAACGCTTAACAAAAAACTGCCAGACACCATTGAAGATCTCATTGATATGTCAGATAAGTGAGTGAATTTAAAAACGGTTTATACAAAGAACGTATTGTTTTTAACTTTCTATAAAAGTCTGCAGTGAAAATTGAAAAGTAAAGAAATCAAGTCGAATTCATTGAGCGGGATTTATTTTTAACCCTTTCTATATTTTATGGCAATAAAAAATGGGATTTCATTATAATTTCTTAATAGATATTCGATAGTATCAACAAAATATTTTTTTTAATTACAAATCGTTTTTATCAAAAAAAAAAAAAAACCACATTTATATTTTATGTATTATATACCTACCAAGTTATATCTATGGTAGAATTAAGAATTTCGCTCATAAAAAAATATTCAGTACTTAATTTACTTTCAGTTAATCTAATTGATTCAAATATGCTAATTTATGCGTGTCAACTCAACCCACCGGTTAGACATAGATATGGTCATAAATAATTCTCACCTTTAATTTTAATTTGATTAATCAGATTTCGAAATGTATACCCAATGCTATTATTTTGTATGCACAATAATGCAGTATATTATGTTGATCAAGCAGTATTTATGTTGTAATATTTATTTAATATAGAAATACATGTCTTGTTGTGAGTTATAACGTTATATGATGTGTTTACAAAAGATATTTCAATAGTTAGTATACTATTATGCTTGTGTGGATGAATTTCAACAGCTAACCATTATTGAATGATAAATAAGGATTGCTATTTGGAATACTGTTAGTAGAAATTCGACGACAATACTTTATAAACAAATTCCTTGTTTCAACGCTAAAAACCAGAAGCATGAATCCAGAAATTTTAAAAAAAATGTATAATATATGTATACTGTATAGTATTATACACACTTATTGGTTATTTTAATGCATGAAAATAATATTCTCTCAAGATATAACACTTGACGAATGACGTTTGTTGGCTTATTATAAACCTATATGGCTTTATATTATTTACTTGGTAAACATTATATAACTATTAAATTATATTATTTCTATAATTGTATTTGTATTCATGTATGTTTCCAATTTATTCTGTCGTTTCTTGAACAATTCAATTATTGTCAACACAAAAAATTCGATACCAGAATCGGGAAAAAATAATTCTATTTTAGAATTTATGTACTGTGAGTGATTAATGACTTATATGACTTCAGTATCTCAAATAATTAAAAAAAAAAAACACGAATAATGCAACGGATGAAACATATTTTATTGATTTAATTCATAGTAAATTTGATTTATTTTTACACCAATTACAATATAATGACATTAATAAATTACACTACTATTATGTATTAATAAATGTTTTTTTTCAAGGAAATACAAGCCAGTGCTTACGAATGAACCAGCAACAAATGGTGACACGAACAAGGATAAAGACAAGTATTAAAGTATTATATTATGTAGGTAACATTGATATTTTGTATTTTTCCACTATAAATAATAGTTACATGTTTTATGTTTTGTAATAATATGTATTAATGTTTCGACTGCTATTTTTTTATAACTACTTATTATTAATATGAAAACTTAAACATTGCTGTTTGTGCCCATTTTGTACTACCTACCTATGTTTTTTATAACATATTTTTTTTTTTTTTACAAGACTATTTTAATTCTGTATTTAGTGCAAACGGTTATAAATCCGTTGATTTAAACGAAAATAAAAAAAATAAATTACCTCTACTGGACTGCGTTGTATTCATAGATATATGTATATTTAAATCATAAGTGATTTTTATGTTCGTAATCGAATTTGTGCTGTTTGTGATGCTCAATTGTATCTATGCTATAGTGTTGTGCGTAAAACTGTTATTAAAAATATAATATGGCCACAGTGTTCGAATTGTAAAAAAAGGGGGACTATTAGACTGAAAAACATTAGTGTTCTTTGAAATGATTAAACTCAAACTAATTTGGAAAGCGCCCCACATCCAACCAACCATAAATTTTAAAATAAAATGACTAAAAATAACTGTATTTTTTAAATGTATATTTTCAAATTATATTGCATAACTGTAATGCAGTAGCATAATTCATAATAATAACAAATTGTATAATTCATTAAATTGAATTTTATTCAATATAATTTTGCATAATAAAAATTACAAAAGTAGTTTATGTGAAAAAATCACTTTGTAAAAAAGTAAGTACCCTAGTAATAATGAAAATAATCAGTAGAGATGTTCTAAAAATATTTTAAAAAAATAGTAGAGAATCTACCTGTATTGCGTTTCTCCTCAATTTAAGCGCTGATTACGGTCATACCTGATCAAACACTATTTTATTACAACTTTCAACGTGTATTATTGTACTCGTACCATTTATATGTGTAACACGTGTACTTATACTTTTAATATCTAAGAAAACATGTACTAAATTATTCCCAACAGGTATTAAAATTAAATTTAACTTTGCTGTTTAGGGTTAAATGTAAATAATTTGTGTTTTTTATACTTAATTTAGTTTTTTAAAAAATAAGATTTAGCAGCTTTTTTCAAACTATTTTGTACGTTTAAATAATTTGGATGAAACGTATTTTACAATATAAAGGAATGTGTATTTTTTTAAAATAATTATCATAATTGTTCTTTTAAAATCATTCGGTGTCTATATGTCATAACATATCAAATTACTCAAAATTAATATTAGTCAAGAAGTTTATTTAAATTTTTTTTATTACATTAATTATTGAATATAAACCTAAATAACTGTGTCAGTAAATTGATAATTGCCTAATATGTTATTTTGTATTTTAGAAATTGATTATAGAGTACAGTCAGACATTATTTCTTTAGCAATCACAATAATGACGAATAATATTGCATATTATTTTTTTTTCAGTTTTTTTTACAACATAATGAATTTAAAGCAATCTAAATTAATTGTATAGAATTTATTGTGATTATAATAATATCAAATACGTTTTATACACTATGCATTTATAGTAATTGTATATTTGTATGTATATTTTAATATATAGTATTTTTTATTCTGTATTAAAGAAACTTCAAGAATAAATAATTGAATACACCAATTTTAAAACCATTATAAAAAGTCTTTAATGTGATATATATATATTATGCAGTTAAACAAATAATTGTTAAATTTTTTTATGTAAGTACTTTATGTAGGACGTAGGTATACTTAAACTTATTATTTCAAAACTAGATGCATTTATTAATTTGCTTAATTTCAAGCTTAGTTACAATAAATAATAATGTCTAACATCGACTTTTAATTGTATTACATATTATTATATATTTTAGACGCTATAATACAAGCGTTTAAATTATATTGCTTTACGTACCTAGCCTAGCTTAACATATTATTTTTTTATGAACTTTTTAGTTGTCTGTTAAAATTATTTCTTTATTATGTATAATATGTCTCTCTACCTTTAAAACGTAAAATATATCCTTAAAATCAATCTAATAATATCATGTAATCCAAGTATTTGTTTCAGAAATATATGAAAGTTGGAATTACAGTTATAAGACAGTAAAAAAAATCCATAATTTACAGTACGTGTTAAATGTATATATATATATATATATATAAATAACAAATAGTTGGATTCTATTAGACTGTTGCATAAGTACTTATCATAATAAAATATATCCCTATAAGTCATATTATATATACTCGTAATTAAACATATATAGTTTATACATAGATAGAAATGTATTATGTCTGTTTCATGTTTGAATTTATCTGGCATATTCAGTGTTATTCAAAAAATGCACGAAAATATCTGTACACCCACTAATGGAATTTACTGGAGTACAAATATAGTATCAAGTAATATGCGACCTTCAGGTCGCATAATTTATCAACGGGGCATATAACGTTTTTTAGATTTTTCAGGAATGAGAAAACTTTGTATTGTACTATTGTACTATTATATTGACGTGAATTTATGTTATACATTTAAACATTTATAAATATAGAATAAAAAAATAATTGTTCACTAGAAAACGAATTAAGATATGCTTAAAAAATAATTTAATGACCCTGTCTACAATTTACCTAATATTACGAGAGTAATGCATCTGCATTAATTCGATGCGCAACAGAAAGTATACCTAAAATAAGTACATTTATAATCTCAATGTAGGTATTGTATCTTATTAGTTCGTAATTCACTTAACCACCCCATTATTATCATTATTTTATAATTAAACACATTTAAATTTTAAAACGATAGTGCACCATTTAGGTGTACTTTTATCGTGTTTACCGGAAGTAAAAATACTAGTAACAAACAATTAAAGATTAATTCATCTACATAAAGTTCAACATTGTTCATAGATATCAATATCAGGTGTGAACGCAGGAATTAAAAAAAAAAAATTAATAAAAATTGTTTCTTTATTTTGAAACGAATTTGAATTAAAAAAGGATTGTTGGTATAAAAAAAATGATAAACGTATAATTAAGGTGAGTCACGACCCGGATATGCATTTATTTGTATCACATGTTTCACAAAAGAATGACGCCTTGGTTAACCGTCATTAAACTAACTATAATAAATTATACTTATCATTTTATTAATCTAATGGTGTAAGGTATTTTTATCTGGTAAAATAAAGGTTTACCTATATATTGATGTCTTTCCATTAAAAAGAATATATATTTTTTTAAATCCTCAAGTAGTTTGGATTATGTTGGTTTTTAATCCTGGAATAATTATTTGACCTAAAAATTATTTTAAAACACACATAGGCCTAAAGCATAATATATGGGTTTCAAAAGTCAAATAAGTATATCGTATATAGTATCATTAAAGCGTGTACTCATTATGTGAGTGCGGTTATTAGTGATTGTCTGCTTTTGTCTTTATAGTACAATTGTGTAAAGGAAGATTTATGTTATCGTAATAAAACTGTTCGGCATTTATCTAAAAAATTACATTATGGATGATAGTATAATAAAAACGATGCGTGCAAACTTAATAATAGCAATAGCCAATAGGTAATAGTTATAAAATTATGATTTTACGGTAGCTTTGTCATAATAATAAGCTTAAATATCATATGTATTATTATTTTTCAAATATAAAACGCATGCAAACAAATAATATTCGAACTTACAAAATTTTATATCGAGTGCGCTTGATCGCGTGTTTAATAAACTCTTATTAATGTAAGATAAAAATCATGGTTTATAATATTATACCGAATAATAAACCG